>NC_051221.1:37670021-37745021 GCF_015220715.1 Pygocentrus nattereri | reverse complement strand
TTCTTTCATTCTTTCTCTCTCTCTATCCCCTTACTGTATTTCTTTGTTTCTCTTTCTTCCTTTCTCTAAATATTTCTTTTCTGTTTTTTTCTCTCTCCTTCCACCTACTGTTACACACACACACACACACACACACCTCTCTTTTTCTCTGTTTCTATCTCTTTCCTTCATTCGTTCTCTCATTGTTTCTCTTTGTTTTCCTCTCTCTCTACCTTCTGTCTCTTCTGTATGTGTGCACATTTGTATGTGTGTGTGATAGGGTGATGGGGGGATGCTGGGGGGTCACTAAAGGGGCTTTGTGAATTTCCTCTAATGAGTGTCTGAACACAGTTCACATCAGAGAGCGGTACTGTCCCCCAGCTCAGCCAACAGCAATCTGTACTGCAAATCCTGCAAATTACCAACACACACTCTCACAGTGAGAGAGAGAGATGACTGCCAGGGGAGTGTTAGAAAATTGGGCAAGCAGGAGTTTTGTGTTGTGTGGTTTTGTGTGAGAGAGAGAGTAAAGAGAAATGCTAACGGTGCATGCAGAGAGCTGGAGCAGCGAAGGCTGTGTCACTGAGAGAATGAGCGAGGAGCAGAAGACGAGGGAGGTGGAGAGAAAGGGAACATGGAGATGGTACGACAGGATGTTTGTCGTCATAATGATGAGACACAGAGAGTGTTGCACTACTGGAGACACTGTGGCACATTAGAATCATCTGCTAATGGAGTACAACTGTAGAAATTAACTTTTTTTTTTTTAGCTGTTTAAATGGAATATTACAAGTTTATTTGCATTCTGTATCAACAGATTCAGTTATGCTTTGGCTTTTTTTGTCTGTTTCCAAAGCAGAAAAAGAGAACAATAATTGTTTTTCTGTCCAAAAAAGTATATTGTATATTGTTTCAGTATCAGTGTATTGCCGATTGAAAGTTTAGAATCTGTATATTTAACAGAATTTCTTTGCGCTATTAGTGAGAAATATCTAAGATAAAATTACAGCATGATTCCTGGATTATTACTGCGATAACTGTGATGCGTCATTGTTAGATAATCCCATTTGACCTGAAGAGGTTCTGTTTGAAACCAGAGCTTCTGTTGTATGTGATCTGTTAATTAATTCTACTCTGCGGTGAGGATTTGGTGAAATAGATTTGTGTTTGTGTGGGGATTATTAAAATATCACAGCATGGCCTTTTTGACCTTGCGACAAGAGCTCACTCACAGAAACATCACTGCAAAGCTCCTTTGAGGGAAGGGAAGCAGGGAAGGAAGAGGATAATGTTCAACATCAGTGAGATGCAGCTTGTGTGTCAATGATGCTGCTGACTGTAGAGCTTGCTTCAAGATCACAGCTTCGTAATAAGCCTGATGTGATGTGTCACTTATGTTTATTGTTGAATAATGTTTATTTCTGTGGCTTTAATCTGAGGTACTTTAAATTAAACTTTTCATCAGAAATTAGTCATTTGTAAGAAAACCTTAAAGTGATCATTTATAGAAAATTTTAATGTACACTATTGTTTTGAACTCAGACATTGCTTAGCCAGGGCCTGTCTGATGTCTAAAGAACATATTATGTTTTAACTGATTGCCTAGTTCTTTTTTGACAGTGTAGGGATCATTTATACAAAATTGGTTCAAAATCATTGTTGAAAACACATTTTCAAATCAAATCAAATTTATTTGTAGCGCTTTTTTACATCTGATGCTGTCACAAAGCCGCTTCACAGAATTCCAGAAAAGACAAAGTTTTAACATGAATGTAAAAACCCCCAGGTGAGCGAGCCAGGGGGGCGACGGTGGCAAGGAGAAACTCCCTCAGAGCTGAGGGAGAAACCTTGGGAGGAACCAAGGCTCATGAGTGGGTCAAGTTTTCACATTTTAAAAATACACTATGGCAGATTCTAAAGTGTTTCAGAGGTATTCTGGGCATACAGTTACAGTTTCTAGGCTACAAAGACCAACTGGGGGAACCAGTTTCTATAGGGCCACGCTGAGGCAGACCAGTGCTGCAGCTCTAGTTAGTCAAGAATCTCAAAGACAGAAGCTGATTGCGGGTGAAGCAGCTAAACAGTGGCCTTTCCCTGAATTTGTATTTGAGCCTCTATTTTTCCCAAACAACATAACATCATAATAAGTTGATAACCTTCGTTTTTGTCACTACCACTTTATCCACTGCTCTAAGTCAATATCATGCTGCTATAGCAAACTTGCACTCTGGACTTCATATTGCTGCTAACTGCCTACTCTCCTACTCTCCCTCTCTTGTGTACTTTTCTATTTTGTGTTTTTTGTATCTATTTGCTTATATTTATCTATTTTAATAACAGCTCTTGGGTGTAAACTGGACCATGAGATCTTAATTTCGTTCCACCTCATGTACCATGTGATGCGAATGACAATAAAATCTCCTTGAATCCTTGAATTAAAACACAAAATTTACTTAATTGGAGAAAATACTTGTCTCATTAGTGACACATTACACTTTGAGTGCGTTTACATGCACTTAATAACCCGATAACTGCAGAAAATCATCATCAGGTTTACATGCTCTTGAGTAATGAGGTAACGTGAAACTCTGGGTCTACATGAGTGGTGCAGTAATCAGATTTCTACTTTGCAACTAGCCAATAAACTCACAGAGGAAGACATGACATAAACATAACATAAAACTCAAACTTCATTCTATGACTTTTTTTTTTTTAATTGTGCAAATTTACTTAAAACTTTAAAAGTACATCATCTAGAAAATGAAGAACATTTAAACCCTTTATTTCATATTTTGTTTCAGCGCCTCTGTGTTTTTCTGCCATCTCACGACGTCCACCGTCTCTCGCACATGCACAGACCGAGACATCCGATAGAAATTGTTTGCACACACTAAGAAATCTGATTACTGAGATAAAATCCAGCTCTCTTTATCAGATTTCTAAATCAGATTTCTAGATCAGAGTATGGTGTTTACATGACCCTTAGAAAAATCAGATAATTACAGAAATCCGATTATGGATTACTGAGTGCATGTAAACCTTCACTGATTTTTTTTAGGCTTTGGGACACGCTTACTTCCTAACAATGTCATCTAACTGCTCACTATGTGGCCTGCTCTAAAATGCAGGGGTGTGGCTAAAGTAAACCTCTGCCTATGGACTAAAACTCTTTGTGTTTCGATAATGACATGAAAACTGAAATTTAGGGATTAGGATATGGGACAGACACCTCCCATAGAAAGTACCCTATAAATTATGATTTATTAAACATTTTTATATATTTTATTTATTCAGCTTAATAAATGCCTTGGATTTAAATAGATTATGACAAAAACATGTAGTAGTAAAGAATACTTCATTGTGTATTTATTTATTTATTTATTTATTTGCTTAGTTATCTGTTTATTTTACTGTGGGAACTAATACAGCAGAACGGTAGAATAAGAGTTTATTTATTGTTTTGGCATTGTTTTAGTTTGAATTTTTGCCCAACTGTTTCTTGAATGAAGCACTCAGGGTTGAAGTTGGAATGAGAAAGCAGACTGCTCCTGGACACTCTCCTGGATGGTACCCACACTGCAGCTCAGCTACAGCAAATTTAAACAAATTTGCGCTCCACCCTAAAGGCTGGCAAAGGGGGCGGCCTGGCATGGGATTTTCCAGCCAAGGAGTGATATGTCCTGAGCAGTAAGAGTCTCACTGCTCACGGTGCACCAGGCCTTTATTTAACAGCACCTCACCACTAGATGGCCCTAATGCACCTCATTTCAGACCCCTTTCCCAGATAGATGCAGTAACAGTGAGGAGCAGCGAAAGAGCTGGTGACTTGTTTGGACTGTCTGATAGAGATGAGGGAAAAGAAGTAATTAGGGAATGCACTTTGATTGGAGGGCTTTTGGGACACAGAGCTTTTAGGAGTGTTATTTTTATGTGAAAAGAAGGATTTTGGTGGAAAACTTCTAAGCAGAGCTGTGAGTCTGGAGAAATTCTCATGTTTTATTCAAGAGAAAAGCATTGAGCTGCTGTCCAAACATCAAAGAGTGGGTGTGTTAGTGTGTGCACAGTTCATTTCTCGGTAGAGGTTTACTTGCATTCCACACTTGTGTGGACCTGTGTGAGTGTGTGTGTGTGTGTGTGTGTGTGAGAGCTGCTGAGGTTAACAGTGTTCATAGTGGGGCTCAACATGTTAGCATTTTCATTACAGCTTTATCCCCATGTATAGGCTCCCTTACACTGTGCAGACGTCACCATACACAGTGATGCTACTTAACAATGTATCTTTGTTGCACTGTAAAAAATGGAAAGTCATTTCAACTTAAGTTTATAAGGTAACTTATACACTTATAACATATTACACAGCTTTTCTTACGTTAACTCAACTAGGGGGCGCTAGAGTTCAGCCGGCTCAGACTTCTTAGTTTAGTCAAAAGTTCTTTTTTTAGTTGGGTAAACCACATCGAATTTGTCCTTGTACTCATAAATGATTTTGGGCCCTTCGGAGTCCAGATTTAAACCCTGAAGAGAATATTTGGTGTCTCCTTAAACTAGCTTGGCAATGTTTTTCAACTGTTTGAAGCCATCAGTGCTGAATGGAAAAGTACTGACTCTTATTTCTGTAAAAGGCCGTCTGCAAGTTTACCCACAACACTTCAACATGCAGTACAGTTTGCTCAAAGACAGCAGGTTTGTGAAGAGTTATCTGTGATCAGACATGATAAAAATTTGATTCGTTGCATCTGTTGGAGCATAAGGAGGTAAAATGAGCTTGATCTTGTTCGTCATTGCTTTTCTACGATGTTCTTTATCTTTAGCCTTTAGACAGCTGTAGTAGTCTTTCTATGCTTCCTTTGTTGAACTAAATCTATTAGAAACGCTGACCAAAATGTTAGGCACTACACTGCCCTCTACTGAAGTATAAAGTACAGATATCCTATGGTTCTTCGGTATGTTACATTCACATTTTGTATGGGAAAATGTGTATTTGTGCTTTTGAGGGCATTATAATCATCTATGGAACCGAAATAGCAGCACTTAGTTGGCTCTCTGCCTAGTGGCCTAAAATGTACTTGAGAATTTCGGCTTTCTAACAGTGTTAGAAGTGGAGCACACGCCCTTCACTTCAGTTTAAGGCCGCTTATGTCAATGAAATGTAATACTACGGAAAATATGTATTTTTGCATTTACTGGCATAAGGTGTTTATAAACATTCAAGCATTGCTTTATAAAAATGTTCTATAATGGTAACGCTTATGTTCCAGTGTGGATAGTCTATCAATAAGGTCTTACCCTTTTTATATTGGTAATATTTTCAGGCATATTATAATTTATTAGCCTCTGATTCTGACCGTTATGAAGCAGCTTCAGAGAGAAACATCTGCGGCCACTGATTATAATTAGCAGACAGTAAGCTCGAGAAAACAATCTGGAGGCCTCACCCAGTTTGTGTACTTATTGAGTTACGTTAAATTTATATGCTCGTACGAATTACAGGATGTGGACACTCTAGGAGGTTCTCTGCATGTTTAGCCTACTCTGTACAGGTTACCTGTATACCTGCCTTCCATTTAACTGGAACCAGCTGAATCACTTTCAGTTCTGTTGAAGCAGCGTGTGGTCCAATCAGCAGGGTACAAACCTGGCTTCACTTCCTGTTCTCACACAGTTCCCAAACGTGAATCACAAAGATTTATGTGTTCTTCAAACAGCAGGTACAACAGCTCTGCTAGCAGCGTGTTCCAACCGCCTGCTACCTGACCCCAATTTCTGCGTACTTTATTTTCCCCTGTCACATCACTAATGACAAAAAGTATGTTCTGCTCAGAGCATTAGGCCCTACATTACAGTAGTATAAATGGCTCCTGGGTGTTCATTGCATTTGGACTATTTCTCTTAAATAGGCCACCTAGTCAGTATTAACTTCCAGTTTCTTACATTAAACATTTCCATAGTTAAATATGTAGTTCAGAGTTATGTCTTAGGACTCCTTGTTTTGGTTTTCAGTCACAATTATAATAGGATTATGTTTATTGTCATGTGTGGGCCTGTGATGATGGTTGTGGTTAGAATTATGGCTCTTGTAGCCTCAATTCAAGCCATCCAGATTTAATTATGCCAGACATCAGTTTCTCAATTACATATGTATCCGTCCCAACCTCACCGCAGAACTGGGTGGAGTGGAATTTAATTATCTCTGGGCACACACACAAGTAGATGATGACTGTAGGATAGCCTGTATTGAGTCAAACCTGGATTCAAATAACAAATAACGTGTGAGACAAGTAACGTCTGAGACGTCCTTTCTCCACTCTCCAGTTCAGTTTGGTCTTGGGGCTGTGGTTATAGTCAGCTTTAGGATTCATGTACATACAGCCTTGTTTCATCTTGTCTGAACATGTAGCAGCTCTGTCCACATGTCTTACACTGACCTACCTAAACATCCACTTTTTCAGTGAATAAAACATTAAGAGTGAAAATTATTTTTTAAAATAATTAAAAATTTATTTTAATTATTTTTCTGAGAACAACAGCCATAGAGGAGGATCAGAGGAACTTTCTCTCCAGGTTAGAGCTAGCCGCTCTAGGGCTATATCCAAGCTCTTTAGCTTGTTTTCTTACTGCAGCAAATCAGTTTGAGACAAGCTATTCCAAGTTCCAAAGCACGTCAAGATTATTTTTAAATAAGTAGAAGGGGAAGCCATGTGTTAAAGCTAACATTACAGTCCATAGCAGTGAGATCTAGTAACAGGTAGCTTCTCAACAAATCTATCTCTCTCTCTCTTTCTCTCAAACAAAGAAAAACAGACTATTGGTGTGCATGCCCGCACACTTTTTAAACTTGAATCCCAATTTCACAACATATTTAAGTTAAGTGATACTTTGTTAATCCCACAAACGGTGAAATTCCACCTCCGCATTTACCCCATACGTGAAGTGAAACCACATACACACTAGTGAATACACACATACTAGGGGGCACACACTAGCCCTATCCACGGTGCCTGGGGAGCAATTGGGGGTTAGGTGTCTTGCTCAAGGACACCTTGAGGACACCTTACAAGCTGTTTAACAGTAAATTGGTCCTTGTTAGTTCTCTCAGTTCCCAAAACAGATATTATTGCTTTTTACACACTGGTATTGGGTTACTTGTCCATCATCGATGATATCCAATTGCATCACCATATTGCCCAGGGTTGTAGTCATTTTATCAGGGTGTTGGTTTAAATAGTCTGCATTTAAAGGTGCAGCAATCATTCATTTTTATGGCTGCTTCTGATTTCTTTACAGATGAATTGGCTGATTATGAATAAGGATGTGCCTTCCAACTCATTTTGATATTCAAGTATATTGATATGTGATGAACCACGTGCAAGGAAAAACAAGGTGGCTGAAGGTAATGTAGGGCTGTATGTCTGCCTTTTTAGGTGACAGTACTGGTGTTGCAGAAACTATAGCAGCACACAAAGGAACACAAATAAAAGCGTTTTATTGTTCCAAAACAACCAAGGCAAAACCATCACGTTATATTTGTTGGCCTGTATATTTTCTGTTCCCATGATGAAATGATGAAATATAATGAATGCCCAAATACTGATATCAATATTTGAATATTGGCACCTCAAACTGAGTTAACTGAGCACTTCAGTACCCATGCACATCCATAATTATTAGCCAGGATATTTTGTAACACATGACAAAGACAATAACATTGTTTACATGCAATTTTCTAGAGGTTTGTATTTTATAGAATGAGTGAACACGCTGATATGACTTGAGACAGACATGCATGAATTTCAGACAAAGTGTTCAGTGGACCAAGTAGGTTTTGTCCCACTTTCTTTCTCATTACTTTTACAAATACATCAAATAACTTTCTAGTAAGGTTTAGTTTTGACTAAGCAGCATAGAGAATGCACAAGTAAATATATGTTTACAATTGAGTTGATATGAAATAGACAGGCTGAAACCATCCTAAATACACCCTATAAAAGAATGCAATTTAAGTAACCAGCTCAGCAGAGATAACAGGCTGTAGTGTTACTGTAAGCTAAACCATGTACTGAAGGATACAAATTCACGTGCAGCATACAAAGTAAAGAATATGTATTCAAAAGTCAAAACTGTAATAAGTAGATACCTTTTTGGAAAATGGTTAGCTTGATCCTGACATAACATTTATCTTAATATATCATAGATGCACTAGAATAATTTTTATAGTATATACAAAGGCTGTTTACAAAGTGAATACATTAAATACTGCTATTTACTGAAATGACCCCCCCGGGAGAAGCGGCTTAGAAAATGTGTGTGTGTGTGTGTGTGTGTGTGTGTGTGTGTGTGTGTGTGTGTGTGTGTGTGTGTGTGTGTGTGTGTGTGTGTGTGTATTTACTGAAATGTTCATGATTCTAATACAAAAACATAAAGCTCATGAATCTCTCCAATGTTAGTCATTATCAATTCCCATCCAATTGCTTGAATGTTATCTTAGCAAGTAAGATCTGCAGTCTGCAAGAAAGAAAGCAAATTCGTTCAATACACATGAACCTCGCTTTGATCTTCTGTGCTTGCAACGTCATATGGCCGCCGAACAAGCTTGTAGGACAACACTGACTGCTCAGATCTGTGACCTGAATCTTAGACGCCCACAATTGGGCAGCATCGCTGTGTTTGTTCGGTAGAGAGCAACTGAGGCAGTGGTCCCTGACCCTGCTCTTCCTGCAAGTTTCACCTCCGAACTAAAACTAGCTATCTCATCATGTATGTCTGAAGGCAATCATTAGCTGGACCAAGTGTGGGGGACTGAGTTTGCAGCTAATCTCTAAAGGGTAGTAGATCTATAGAAGAAGGATTAGTGACCACTGACCCCTCCTTTCCATCCCTGATCATCAAGGATGCTTGTGGCATGGTTGTCATTTAAACCAGCGTCCTGGTAATAGGATGCAATCCTCTAGGCAAGCTAAATCAACTCAGAGCTCATTAATTACGTTGCTAATAGCAAATTGTTTATTAATACTCTACTCACTTGATTACCATGATGACACCATGATTGTGTTGATCTCATTGTTGTGAATTACCCCAGTAACTCTGCATTAGCCCACATTTGCATGGTGGTGTTGACATGTAGAATCAGGTTAGTGCGTGTGCTTCTTCAAGGAGCTTAAAAGCATCCAGTGAGGATGCAGTGGCGTCACTGGGGTTCTTATGGTAGGCGGCCAAAAGTCATCAAGCCAGTAATAATAGTTTAGCTCCTTTTTTCTGATAACTGTTACCCTGTTGCCATGACTGCTAGCAGTAGTTACCATAGAGACCACTTGCGTGAAGTACGGGTGATTCAAATCTGACGTGTGTGTGTGTGTGACGCACGTGTGCGAGCGTGTGAGTGTGCGTGTGTTTTACGAGTTTTCATGTCCTTTGTGTTGTGTTGCTGTGTTCATTACCTCCTCCATCACCTTTCCAAAAGCACAGATTGCAGATTGTCTCTCCCCACTCCAGCAGATGGCTACTGCCTTCGTTAACACAGCAGGTTTATCCACCACACACTCTGTAACAGACACACACACACTTTATTACTCTGTGTCTCTTCCTCTCACACTTCCTCTCTCCTTTCACAACCTCAGAACTATACCAACATCTCTTAATGTCCCAAATGCACACACTAAAGATGGGCAGTTTGACAATATTTATCGATATTGTGATAAGTAATGATAATTGCCGTCACATTATTCTTTCCTGAGATGTGGATATTAGTCCTTAAAGAGAAAGTATTAGCGCAGCACACTAAAACATGCAAAACATTGAATAAAAATAATAACACCTTTAGAGGTCAGCAGTGAGTAACATTTGTTTATTTGAGCTTGAGCTGTCTCCGTGATCAGCTGGGAGCTGAGTATCGTCATTTTTGTAAGGTAGCTTATCTGCCAATTTGGTTTTCTGCATACAATAAACTGAAAGAGAATTAAATTGTTACTTGCTGTTATTTACATGGCAATTAATGGTCAGCTTAAATTTTATGATGGTGACAGGCTTATTGTCAAACCGTATAGATTGAGATATTTAATAAAATATTTTTTGCCTATTATATATATTGTGTACTTTCAAGCACCCTTGCATGCTGTGTCTTCACTGAGATAAATGACTTTCCTCAGTAGCTCAGAATGCACTGAATACTGATTTTGTGCTCTTCTGTGAGGATTTGTTTGTGTGTGTGTGTGTGTGTGTGTGTGTGTGTGTGTGTGCGTGTGTGTGTGTGTGTGTGTGTGTGTGTGTGTGTGTGTGTTTATGTGTAAATGAGGTAGGAGTAAAAGCCTGCTGTGTGCATGTAATAATGTTTTCATTCTGTGAGCGGTGCTGTATTCATGTAGTATCACGCTTGTGTGTGTGTGTGTGTGTGTGTGTGTGTGTGTGTCCGTGTAGTAGTGTGGGTGGATGAGTGTGTGGGCTCATGTGTTACACTAACGTACCCTGCTAGCATGTTTGGAGTCTGGTGTAATGGTCAGGTTCAGAGATAAGATTGTTCTGAACACTGAGGCGCTCAAGACACAGAGATGCAGTGATGGTGACGTAGACTAGAGCTGGAGTTTATATAAGCTGCTGCAAATATACTCTTCATGCTGACACATTCAAATGCATCTCTCTCTCATTGTCTATCTATCTATCTATCTATCTATCTATTCTCATTCTCTCTCTCTATATATATATATATCCTCTGTATCTATTTCTCTCCCACTATCTCTGTCTTTCTCTACCTCTCTTTGCTCTCTCCCTCTTATTCCCTCACTTTCTCTCTCTTTGTTTCTCTCTGTCTGTTTCTCTCTCTTACTCTTCCCAATGTCTCACTTTCTCTCCCTTTCCTTCTGTCTTTGTCTCTCTCACTCTGGCTCTCAGTTCAGTTCAGTTCAGTCTAGTAAGTTTTACTGGTATGATAATAGTTATTTTGCCAAAGCATCATCAGCTCACTGGAGCAACACCTTTCTTTCTTTCTGTGTCTCTCTCACTTCTCTCTTTCTTTTGCACTCTCGCTCTCTCTCTCTCACTCACGCACACACACACATGTTCACAGCAAACAAAGCATGCAAAGTATTCCTGTCATGCACAATCATGCCTGTTCTTGTTGTTTATGCATTTTTCGCTCTGTGGTTTTTAAACTGTTCTGCCTGTGCAGCCCTGGATAGTGAGGAATCTCATAAGTTTGACAGGAGAAAAATGAGAAAAGATGAAGAGCAAGGAAACAAAGAGAAAGATAAGCACGGAGGAGAAGGAGAGAAGAATTCTAGCCGTTAATCATTCATTGCACACTGAAGCATGTTGCATTATCACGCTTGATTGATGTATATGCATTGAGGTGCTGCTGCTGGATATCTTGAGCGCTCTCATCTCTCACTGCACCGGGCTGTAGCTGAGCACCAGCAGTGGGAGGGTTAAACAGCAGCTCTGACAGAGTCACAGAGAGAGAGAGAGAGAGAGAGAGAGAGAGAGAGAGAGAGGTTTTACAGCATTAAGGCGCATGGCTGCGGAGACGCTGATCTGCAGAAGTGGACCAGCTTCTCTCTGGATGGGAGCAGAGTATCCATAGTAACCAGGCAGAGGGAGGACGAGGAGCGCCGGACCAAGAGCAAGGGAGAGAGAGCAAATGGGATAGAAAAAGAGAGGGATAGTAGGAGAGAGAGAGAGAGACGTGTTGAGACAGAGAGGGCTGGAGCTGGAGGAAGAGAGCAGGCGCTGGAGAACATCTAGTAGCGTGAGGAGACTGGAGAAAGAGGAAAGAGAGAGGGAAAGAGAAAGAAGGGGCCTGGATTTTGTTAGGAAGGAGCTGAATTCTTTTCATCTTGTGTGTTCAGAAGAAACATTACAGCTATCTAACTGAAAGAAAAGAGAGAGAGAGAGAGAGAGAGAGAGAGAGAGAGAGGCTGTAGGTGGTAGACTGGTGTAACGCTCTGTCTAAAGAGCGGCTTGGTGTAGGGAAGCATCTTCTTGAAGAACCCAGGATATTACTGTATTAATTCCTCCGCATCTACAACCACAAGGAATCCAGGTAAGGGCTCACAGCTCACTCAGACACACACGTAGGAGCAGATGAAAGAGTGCGGGTGACAGCCAGAGGGAGGGGGACGAGGGAATAAAGGAGAGTTCGCTACGGCCGAGTGTTTTGGATCAATGCGCTGTGAAACCTTTTGTTCTCAGATTGCTGCAGTACCTGCTTTTATTTTCTTCTCCTAGATCTAATCTGGGCTGCACTAGACTCTCTGCCTCTCCCTCTCTCCTACTCTCGTTGTGTACATGTGTATATGCGTCCTCATGTACCCCACCGAGTCCTCATGATCTGCAGGTGTCAGAGTTCAGCGTGCCGAGCAGTAAACCGCTCCCATTAGACTGAATTATGCAGAAGAGAATGGAGCTGAAGTTATGCTTTAATAGAAGTGCATTGAGCTGTTGTAATGCTGAAGTGCTGGAGCGGCACTGTAGTAATCTCATCACTATGCCGCTCGCATTCAGCTGAGATAAGCTCTCCGCAGTGGACTCCAAACTCTACCACTCAGTCTGGTGGAATTGAAGTTTTCTATCATGCAGTTATTAGTGTAACCTGAAGTTAATTTTATTAGAGAAGTTTTTTTAACCACAGGAAAAACGTATTGCTCAGATGTTGCTCTTTGATGGCTGAGGTGATTCTCCTTAAACAAAACGGATGCATGAGATACAGGAGAGATAAAAGGAGTGATGAGAGCTCAGTAGCAGAGAAAGATGATCATTATTATTTTTGGCAAATCTGAGCACAGCGTGCGGCTTTATTGCAGTCTCGACTAAAACCCAGGAGGAGACATGTGAGATTACTGAGCTCTTTTGCTCAGGAGAAACATCTAAGACACAGGAGAGACTTGCGAAAGTCTCCTTTGTCGTTCCTTCTGATCTCACTGTTGTGTATGAGAAAGATTTTCAGGAGATCTCTTTTTGATCCTTTTTTCCTGTGGGTTTACGTGTAGAGCAAAATGGATTTCTCTGATTGAAAATATTGCCTTTGTGATTTTTCTCTGTTGAAGCCATTGTAGCCAGTTCTGACCTTCACACATCAACACCACAAATCCAGATAAATACCCCCCCTAATCTTCTGATAGTCCAGTGACAAGTAGTGCAGTCACCCAAATCTGATGGGGATTCTGAGAAAACAAGTTGATTGATTGCTCATAATTGGCAGCTTTTGGGCTTACTGAGTGCTACAGTGGATCCAAGTTCTACAGGATGTGGTTGATTGGTCTATTGTTGGTGAGGATTGGTAGAGCATGTTATTTGATTCTAAACCCATTGCAGGTTGATTTCATTGAAAAATGCTTACTTCCTGGCCATGCGACTTAATGAAGCATTAATGTTCTCCCTGCATGGTGATTGGTTGGTTGTAGACTGACTGTATATGGTGTAGTTTGATTTGGTGGTTAGTTCATCTGAGTAATGCTGCTTTCATTATGATTTGAGCACCTTCACCAAGCTTAATTTCAAATGCAAATGCTATTCCCCAAAATACTTTGTGCATGCAATGTGTGGATCACAGACTATGCACAAAGTCTGCATTACTCAAAGACCCCAGTGTCTCAGACAGACTGCAGCAGGACTGCACTCTCATTCCCCTACAAAAACACCAGCTGTTGCTCAATCTGCAGGAGATACAACACAGTTTGAATCATTTACAAGACGAATCCGAATGTATGTGTATCTAAACTTTAGAGACAGATCGATCAGGCAGAAATGCATTCAAGATCCTCATTCATGGGCGATGTTGGTCCAGAGACGTCTCAAATCATAAATGAGTGGTCAACTCATTCCACATTGGCCTACATTTCTGATATGATATGTGCTCCTTTGTTACTACCAGTGGGCACATTGCACTTTTTGAACTCTCTAAAGGGAACAGCCAACATATTTGCTTGAGGAATGTGTGCTGGTGATTAGTTTGAGACTTCTCTCAGAACCTGAACAGTTCCTTTTGCATGTCCTAGCAGGTTTAGTAGGTGTGATTAAAGTGGATGTTGCTTCTCGGTTTAATGGATTTCATAAGCCAAGCTAATGACAGCAAGGGGAATGTGGGGATTGCACTTTATCCTATTATGTCTGACACCGCAATCCTTCCTCATCTCAAACAAAACAATGGTGATACATCACTGTGTTAACCAATCTCATCACGGCTCTCCCTGATTTCCATCTGACACAAATCATACTGCGTAGAAATCCGTTAGCACCTCATTCAAGCCATGGGTGCATGTTGTTGCTGTCGAACATGTGTTGTATATCTTTATAGCAGAATGAAAAAATGAACATCTCCAGATGTTAGTGGAGTTGCTGTCATTTCATATGAAAGCAATAATTAATACTGACTGCACCAGGGCCTAACCTGGCTGTTTGTAAGTGTCACCAGAAAACATGTTATTCAGCGCAAGGCTGTGTTTTTTTAGCTCTCAGAGCGCCCTCTGGAGTTCTGGTTGAAACTATTCCAAATGGTAGGCATGGAAACCCTTCATAGTTGAGATCAAGGGTATATTTAGCTGGCTAAGCTTCTGTGCCAGTCAGTCTAATGTAATAATGTGAAATATGATTGATGTAATGAAGGTAACCATGCAGGCCTTGGTCCAGTGCAGCTCTGCTGGTGTGGTCTGGACACTGGGCAGAATGACACTAAGCTGAATGAATGTCCCACAGCTAATCTGCATGCTGTGTGTCCTTATGGCACTCTCTCAGCAGTGTACACAGCTGTACGAGAGGCCAGGACACAGCATTCACACACGCTGTCAGACCAGTAACCAGTGTTACAGACTCAAATTCTGCCACATCAAAGGGGATTTAACATTTGTCCTATAAGCAGTTTGTTCTTTACTGAAATACAAGTAACAGGGCATAATAGAATGTGAGTTTTTGCCTTTTAAAGCCAGTTTATTTTTCTTTCTTCTTGTTGGGTTGTTCTCACAACAATGACAATAATGCAGGTTAGATGCAACTTGAATGTATACATCACTGCTGTTGGAACAAAACCTCGTATCTCCAAAATGTGCACAGGAGAAGGAAAAAACCTACTTTATTTTTAATGTGAGTCAATGGAACCAGATGTTCACCAAGTCATTTTTGGCCATTTCTTTTGGTGGGTTCATAATGAAATTTATATACAGTATAAAGGACTACAGGCATTTTCAAATTATGTAAAAAACTGAAAAATGTCAAAAGTGGAAGTATGAGGTTTTGTCCCGACAGCAGAGATATGTAGGTTTTAGTTTTTGGGATTTATGATGCCGAGGTTTGGACACTCTTCGTTTATTTAGTCAAAACAGCCAGTACAAGTGCAAGTTATTAGGAGGATTGGATAGAAGTTAACCCACTTGTATAAGGAAGAGGACATGAATAGGAAATAAGTGAAAAAATGGGACTTTTCAGAACTGGAGTTCAAAAAGTTAAGAGAGGTGACTGTTTGTTTTGTTGATGTTAAAAAATCAATGTCTTGTACTACTTAATGACCTTTCTGACTGGAAATGAAGTACATAAAGGGTGGACGTGTGCAGTGTGCTGTAGCTTTGGGGGGTTTTGTCTATTTAGTGTGCATTCACTGAAAGCATTTGGAAAAACTGAAAAAGGCCAAATGTCTGTGCTGCAGAGTCCTCTGCAGTTATTCAGCTACTGAGAAGCGACAGATTTCGAGCGTCGCCTACCCCAGTAATATTCCCACTTTAGCATGTGTGTATGAGTTGGTGGGGAGGTGTGAGGATGAGTGTGTGTATTTGTGTTTGTTCATTTACTTGTGTGTGCGTGTGTGAATGCTGAGCAGATTGCTGGCTTCTTATGCCTTTATGTGTGTCTTGTTTTCTCTGCTTGCTTTCCTCTCTCCGTCTCTGATCTCTCCCACACACTGCACACAGTTTCATCCCCTGCGCTTCCTTACTGCTATTGGCCAGTGATTAAATGAAACACGTTTTCTCATTGGTCCGTCACGTCTGTGCTGCTAGTCAGCCCTCGTGCCGTTGGTGCTCTGTTGTACAGTATATATTGCTTTACTGTGCCTGGAGGCCTGCGGATTTTTACGCATAGCCCTAGCGCTGCCTCTGTAGTTGCTAGGTAACCGCCTGACTCTGGTTCCTCTCCAGTTGTCCCCTGGTTGGGAGGCGCTGGTTATAAATGGATTTGGAGATGAATGTGGTTTATTCACGAAGATACTGGCAGCCTTTTGGACACTAACTGATAACAGTGATGGACAGTGGAGGGCAGCAGTTGTGACCGGTCACAACCACTATTGTACTTCATACTCGACCCACAGCCTCTCCTCCTCTCACCGTGTGCTGGTGTGGATAGAGTTACACTCTGGGAGATGGCCTGAAATATGAATAATGGCAATGAATGGATATATGAGCTGTACTGAATCACTCTCACATGGAGAGAGCACACAAACACAGACCTCATTACACTCTCTATGAGTTACTTGGCGCATAATGTCAGTCATATGTCATCTGCAGTGATGAGAGTATTGATTTCCCATTAGCTAGATCTTGCAGTCAAGGGCTTTTGCAGGGCTATTATGCACTGGGAGATGATAAATGCATAGCTGATGCTGAGAAAAGGCACTGCCTTTGATATTTGCCAAATATGTGAAATAGTGCTTGTATAAAAATAATTAGCACAGTATTTTCTGCAAAAAAATCCATTATCAACACCTAAACACACAGACACACACACACACACCCACACACACTGGACCCCCTCAAACATGCAGTTTAAACCTACTTTCTATACTTTCTTTAGATGTTTCAGTGTTAACATTCACTAAACTGAGACTGAAAATCTTTAAAGAAAAAACAAATAATACTCAGTAACAACACTTTTTGGTAATAAATGACTCATAAATCACTTCTAATTTAAAAGTTGTGACTTTACACATGGGTGTTCATGAGCTTGTGCTGGTTGAGCTCATAGCTGTTGCTTCTCTTCATATGACACACAAAAAATTGGCAAAAACTTCATACTGCTAAAAGCGCAGTTTGGAAGGGTAAGACTCAGAGTGCAGTTCGGGTCAGTAAGAGCTTGTTATTGTTTTGTTTATTCAGAGTAACAAGAAAACATGACTGATGTGTGACTTCTATTCCTATGAATGTGTTTTCTTGTTCAAAAAGGTAGTGACACCAACAGAATAAAAAAATTGGCTTTTGTTAGATGACATTCCTTATCAAATAAATGCAGAAACATCTTTAGAAATTACATAATTAACCCCTATCTGCAGCCTCCTAGTGGCTCAAGTATTGACTCAGGTATTTTGAATTAATAATCCACAAATTGACTGGGACATTTGGCTCTCTGTGTGAAATGTGATTGTGTTGAGCTGCTAGTGAGCAATGAGGGGTAAAAAATAGAGTGAAAACCGTTCACATCTCTCTACATATACAGCCATGCAGAGACAAAACAGAAAGCACAACTGCAGCTTTCTTCATGTCAATCATTTATAACTGCCACAATAAAAAAATCTACACAATAAACACACTTTTATACATATTGACTTACTTGTTCACCTACAGAGATGAAAATCCACTTTGCTTTCAGTTTTCTAAATCAAACACATTTTCATCAAAACGTATTCTGTAAATTCTGGACCTCCACAACAGGTGGAAATTGAATTTTATGGCTGATGTGAAAAGGATTAAGAGAAAAAAGTAGAACAAATGGCAGAAATGTCCATTCTAGGTTAAAAATAAAAAACATTTTAATAAAAAACTGTAAAAGTGAGCAACATTTAATGTACAGTTAATAATATTTTGCAAATATTTAGCAATCAATAAAATTATTTTTGCTTACTTGTCAGTCTTCACCAACATCCAGTTACATGGCCCTGTTGCCCAGACCTACTATGAAGACAACTCACAAAATCAATACACACGTAGCTTATTGATCAGTGTATACAATATAAATAGCAGAGAAAAAAACAGTGGGGTCCGGATATGTGAGACGGGGGGAAAGTGCTTCCTTTCTACATTCCTTGTAATTTAATACATTAATACATTGTGTCATTCCAAAATATATTATCAGCATAATTGAGTGAAAAGCAGAATCTTTAAATGTTTTTATGAATATCAGAGTTTTTAGCTTTTCGCATGTCCTCTTTTTGCTGTAATGACAGCGTGCTCTCGAAACACTTCATAGGTTTGTGTAAAAGCCTCTGATCAGTAGATTGAGTCCTCCTGAGGGTTGTTTGAACATGACCTTTTACTAGTGACCTAGAAATAGTGCAGAATATTGAATATTTCCTCTTAATTTGACTTTGATAAGTAATGATAATGTTTCTTTGTTTATCCTAGATTTTTAAAGTGGTCTTGGACTTTTGGACCCCTGTGTGTGTGTGTGTGTGTGTGTGTGTGTGTGTGTGTGTGTGTGTGTGTGTGTGTGTGTGCCTGTGTCTGTGTCTGTGTCTGTGTGATGGAAATGTGTTTGTATGATGTAAGTGTCTCTGACCATGGCCCGAAGATGAAGAGTTGGCTGACAATTGAGACAGACATGGCCATGTGTCTTCAACCAGAAGAAACACAAACGCCTTCAGCTTCCTGCTTTTGCTCGTGGGTCATCCGACCAATCATATCTAAGCCTCCCAGCTCATTACCCAATCAGAGTGCTCATGCTTCTTTCTCCTCTTGAATAACCCAGAGATGATGTTGCGGTGGGGGTTGGGTGAATGATGGGAGAACAGGACTGAAATGTGAAATATCGAGGAGGTGGGGGTGGAGTTTGGGTCACGGTAAGATGTTGTTTGGGTCATGGAGCAATGGAGCGTGGGACAGAGATAAAAAGACAAGAGAAGCGATGGGAGGAAGGGAGAAGGACTTTGTGTTTGCGAGGTCATTAAAAATCCAATGCTCCAATGGTGCAGTGAGCAGAAACAAAGCTGCTTTCATGTCGCTCCCATCCGTCTGTGTGTGATCAGCCAGGCCTCTCAGCCTTCGAGGCCTCAATTAGCAGAGAACTTATCATCTGTGCTTTTGCTCACTCTGTGCTCCACTGGTTTTGTCTTCTTGGGCTCCAGGCATGAGATCATGTGGGGTGATGTGTCTATGGGGTATTGGTCTGACCTAGGCTGATCCTTTGAAGACCACAAGTTTTCTTTATGTAATGCTGTTGTGTATGCTCTCTCTGTTTAGACATTAATTAGCTTGACACATTTAGAAACACAGACATTCGTTTAAAGTAATACACTGTCAAAAAATGAAAACATTTTCAAGAAATTCAACTACTTGGGGCTGCAGCTATTAGACCTATTTCATTTAAGAAATCAAAGAAATTGATCTAAGCAGGGCTGCAGTGATTAGATAAAGTCAACTACGTTGACTATTTTTAAAAATTGTCACATTTTTTATTGTGTTGGAGCACTGGACAATGTTTAGTCTGTTTTAGGATGCTGTCTGGACAGTAATGTTGTGTGTTAAAACATAAAATCTGTAAAATATACAGTCTTGCCAGTGGGTTATATCAGCCATAGCCTTTAATGCAAAATCTTTAGCCAGTAATGTGCATCATTGCTGTCGGAAAACAAAATCTCAAAAATGGTAATTACAGGAGAAAAAAAACTTGTTAAAGTAAAAAGACTTTCCAAAGGTTTTTGGACTGTTTCTCATTGTGAAATTTTCAGTGTCTAAAAGGCAGCTTGAACTTTTAAATGATGTAATAGAATAAAAGACTACAAAGGTGAAGATATAAAGTTTTGTCCCAGTGATATACTGTCAACCAGACAGACTTGCCCTACTCAGAATCATATAAACAGTAACAGATAAGGAAAACAGATGATGACAGAAATGATGATAGACAGAGTAAATAATAAACCAAGAAATAATAGAAAGGTTTTAAGTAACAGTTTATTTTATTAACCATTTGGGTGTTTTATTAACCAATTAAAATATTCGTTTTTAACTGTACAAAAACAGAAATACATTTCTTGTATAAATGATTATTCACTATAGCAGAAACATAATCATTAGATTGATTCATTGAAAAAAAGATGAACGATTAACTAATTGTAAAAGTCATCGTTAGTTGCTTCCCCAAATAGAGTTGATGTAGCCAATACATGTTTAGTATCTGAAATGTTCTTCTCTGGTTTTGCACTGAAGCTAAGTGGCTAATGTAGCTAATAAGCAATGGAAGCGTATAGCTTGCAAATTAGTGTTGTGCAAACTGTTCAAATCATCTCACACTTGCTTCAAACCACCTGAAGTTAAACATATTAACAGGACACTTGCTTGTGGGATTTCAGACACTATACAATATGATGATCTATACAGTGGACAAAAGAATGCACAGAAGTACAGCACACAGTAGTAGTAGCCATTGCTCATAGTAGTTGTAGTCATTTTAAAGCCTGAATTTTGTCTGTGTTTGCCCATTTTTATAGATAACAGTAGTGAGGAAGCAAACTTCAGACACCAAAGACATCTTGGCTGATTATGTTTCATCACTGTCTGGCAAATAGAACATTTTTTTCCTGATTTTTGTTAACTGTTCATCATGAAATGCTCACATAATATAAACGGCAGTTGGCATTATCAATGTAACACGGAGCGATGAGGAGACTGCCGCATATGCAGAGAAAAGCGAGAATTATTGGGGGCAAATCCAAAACCAGGGTCGAGGCAGTCAGAGAGCCAACACGGAGAGCAGGAGAGACAGACATAATGAAAATGAAAACAGGTTAAACAAACAGCGGGGGCCGGAAGATTAAACACCATACAAGACAGTGAATACATCAAACGTATCAAAGACCAGCACTAGACTAAGGAAAATACAAGACTTGAATACAACAAGGATAACGAGGGTTCACAAGACACAGGTGGTAAACACAGGTGGGAACAATCAAGGGCGGGAGCTGGAAACAAGGGGGCAGGACCGGGAAGGAATCAAAACAAATAGCACATGGACAAGACCAAAACACAAGCACATGAAAGAGCCAATCGTGACAATCAAATTCAGTACATTTCTGAAAAAAAATGATCAGGATACAAGGTTTTCCCAACTGTGATGATTTGGAATACAGGGAAATGTATTTTTAAATATAAGTAAGTACGTATGTCCTGTACATTTTCCTCATGGCTGCTCTTATCCTCGTGTCAGGGTCGCGCCAGCATGGGTGTGTTTGTCCCAAGAGGCACCGATTACGGTCACACTCCCTGTCCGCTGAGGCTAATCCTCTAATCAGCCCTGTTCCTCTTCACTCTCTCTAATCTAATGGGATTAAAGTATCAACTGAACTCTAAAACTGCTGCAATTACTCTGAAAAAAAAAAAAAAACATAGCGCAGAGGAAGAGGAAGTCGGTGCCTCCATCTGGATGGAAGGCCAGCCAAGCCTGCCTGCCTGGCTGCTGTAGTGATTATGAATCGGCTCTTAATTGGCTAGTCTGGTTAGGTAAAGGTCGTATAAATAAATGAAGTAGATGCATTTTGTGCCGTCTCTAAAGATGTAGCTCCACTAAAAGGCAGAAAACAAACACTCAGGCCTCATGGGCACTTCAGATAAACACTAATGTAATCAGATTAATCTTTCTCTAATTCAAATCATGACTTTTGTGATACGGTTCATAAGAGTCGATTAGAGTTCTGTATAACTTTAGTACTGTAGCGTTTTTGCACGCCTTTGTGGAAATTATTTCCTCAGGATTTAGACACAAACAACCACACTCAGATTGTAGTTCTTGGTTTGTGACTGTTCTCCTGCCCCTGACTCAAACAGATGGTACAGCAATACTAGTGATAAAGTGAGAAGTTAACATGTCTCGAAGTATGTGATCTATAGGGGACATGTCACCTATTTTTATTTAGAAAATCAAATAAACTTGTAATTTATAGGCACCTAAACATTTGCATACTGTATGACTTGGGCCATTGGTGCAAGAACGCCTATATCTAATGCAAATTGCTCTACAAACTGCCATGATAGGTTAAAGCTAAAACAAAACATTTCACTGATATAACAAAACAATAAATCAATTAAATCATATACAGTCATCTGCAAATGTTTGGTCTTCCCTGGTAAAAATCTATGTTTTGTTGATTTTCTAAGTAAAAGTAAGTTTACACATCTTCTATAACAGTGTTTAAAACTCAGTCCTCAGACAGAGTCCAATTTTCCTTCATCCCTATGTGTTGCGGGTTAAGTAGGAGCAAAAATGTGGACCATCTGAGGCCCTGAGGACCCAGATTGGGAAACACTGCCCTACAGATTTTAGTAAATTAAATCAAATGTAGCCTGTGCAAAAGTTAAGGCACATTTTATTCTTCACATGTTATTTTTTTCGATTATGTTAGGGTTTGAGTTGTCATTTATCTGAAGAAAATGGACAGGTTAGAGAGGTGAAATGAGGTCATGGATCTGAGTTAATGGATTTAACCCGAGCGAACATGCATACTTGAACGTGCAGGCATATTACTGTAGTTACCGTTTGATTGCAGGATAGAAGAGGGGGTTCTTGCTGGTGTCAAAGATGATATGGGTATGCAGCAAAGCTAGAACACATCTATATGTATGTTCTCCAGTATATTGCCCTGAGAATATAACTACCCAAGCCAGAACTCCCCATGGACAAGCCTGTGTCTTGGACATGCAGACCGGGCCGAGGCTGAATGTGGGCTGCTTGTGCCGACGCTTTGGCTGGGCTTTTAAACTAGGTTAATGAGAACACTGCTGAGAGCCCGTCCCTCTGAAAAGTTCACCAACGATTACATAGACGCCTGGCTTCCAGTGAAGAGAAAGAAAAAAACGAGAGATGCTTTTTTATGGTAATGTACAATATAATTGCTGCTGTATTTAGCTCAGTTTGTCATTTCCAGCATACTGTGCTTCCTCTTTACCACCCCCTTTGAATTGATGCTGTGCTGTATAAAAATGTGGTTGGGATGGGAGACTGAACTGGAGTAATGGCATTCTACTGCTGGCCAGCAGTGTGTGAATGCTGGACCACACTGACCAAACAAACACAAGCAAACACAAACATTTGCTTAGTTTTTTGTCATTTAAATGCTGGGAGAATTTAGAATATGCCCTGGTTCACTCTGGGTCATTTGACTCATCTTTTTTTGCACGTTTTAAAGATAAATGCAAACATTACAATGTGTTTGTCACAGAATGTTTAGTCAACGTGTTCTGACTTTAAGGGAGTATTCCACCAGCTTTTCAAAATGTATGCATTAAATGGTTACAATGTAAACAAAGTCATTCAGAGTAGTTCTTTCCCAAGAAATGAGTGATGGTGATAGGAACCAGACGTCTGAAAAGTTTCTTGTCTATAAAAGCGCCTTTGCAGAAAATTATTACATGAAATAGTTATGAATAGTTCGTTTTGCAATATAATGTTGACCTAAAACATATTTAAATTCATTTTTTGTATGATTTTGTAAGCCAAAATAGTCCCCAAAAATTGTGTCCGTTCAGTGGTGGTTTTGGATAGTAAATAAAACGGCTAGTTCTGTGTTTTAGGCATCGTGACCCCTGGTTCCTATCACCACCACTGTAAAGACATCAGATGTTCTCTATAATGAACCATTTCACATCAGACCACTCTAAATGACTCTAAATGCAGAGAATTCAATGGAATGCCCTTTTAAGACACATCCTGAGTGATTGCTGACATGGTGCCATTTAATGTAAGGGTTTTTTGGAATGTTCAACAATATGGCAGTTTGTAGGTCTATATGCACCAGTAAAGTGCAGACTGATCTTTCTCGTCCTCTTTTTCTTCTAGTCCTCTTTTTCTGATCTACTTCTTTTCTCCTGTAACCTGTTTGCATTTCTATCTTCAGGTCCTTAAGATCAACTTCATTGGGCACAGAAAAAGAATTCTCGCATCACTCGGAGACCGGCTACACGAAGACCCTCCACAGAAACCTCCACGAGCTATTTCTCTGAGGGTCAGTATCACACACACACACACACACACACACACACACACAACACATGCTGTATACCTACCCACCAGGAATTTGCAGTCACACATTTATGCAGTATTGTTCCATCCCTGCATTATTTACATATTAAATGTAAACCATGTATCTGATTTCACAGCTAATGTAAGCATGCACACTGTGCAACATGCAGTCACACAGTGAACACACAGAATGTGTGTGTGAAAGGCTGTGAAAGGGTCATGCAATCTTAAAGCATGTCCATGCTTTTACGACCAATTTATTTGAATAAAATAGATGGTATGCATGCAGTATCTGAGTTTGTGCGCACTTCATATGGTGCAGTTCATATGGTTTTATTTTTGAGGTCTTTAAAATTGTGCAGCAACTCTGCTGTTGTCCAATATGTTTCTCCCTTGTGGAGAAAACAGGAACACTGCAAATATTGCCACTGCAAAATCAAGCATTTTAGCCCACAACAATCAGAAAAACATGACTGCACAATTCTGGTGTGTCTAATAAAGGCAGCATGGGTGTCATTTTCTTCCCCTGCTGATAGATACAGCGGAATACAGTACAGATCTTTATATCCCACTAATAGAATAACTGGCACTGAAACCCTAAAGTTATGTACAATGGCAATATGCCGTATTGCCATTTAAAAATGCAAGACTACAGGGCTGCAGCACATATACTCAACTGAATCTCACCTTCTCTCTCTTTTTTTCCCGTTCTCTCTTCAGTATTAGCTCTGCCGCTGTCCTTAGGGACGCCTCCACTTCTATTTAATTCTCTTCTCTGTAAAAAAAAACAAAAGTGCTAGACTGTTCCTTTACTTTCACATTAATTACATCTACAGTATGAGGAGGCCCAGAACTCGCCTTGTAATCCTTCACACACTGTACATCTTCTCTTTTCGCAAAAGGCAGGAAAGAAACCCCCTCCCCTCTTAGTTTCTATCCAAGATGATCTCATTGTACATTCAGTGCTTGTCATGCACCCCTCATTTCGGTGGAGTTCATGGTTCTGACTCTGGGGACTGAAGGTTCTCCTCCTGTGAGACTGTCTGGATTGTGTAGTTTTTCTCCAATGTCCCAAAACCGCTTCTCTACCGAACAGCAGGGCCAGGGCAGTGCAATGCACATCAGATGGCCAGTATAGCTTTTTATTCATTTAAGCAGAGTTTTGTTTGTCTTCTGGCCATTTTTCTCACACCTCATTCCCAGTGGGAATCTGCCCTGCCAGGTACTTTTTCTGAGCCATATGAAGTCTGCTGCCACTGCACTTTAGATACTGGCCAGGGCTCAGTCAAATAACATGCGTTTGACTCTAAACACATAAGCAGCACACAGATACGCCATATGACAGGTGAAGTGCTTGGCATCAGGAAAGAGAGGGATTCTGTCATCCTCCCCCAAGAACGCTGGCAGTTGGACTTCTCAAAGGCCCTCAGCCAAAGAAGGCACTTGGCATTGCTGGCATTCAAACCAGAATCCCAACAGAGAAATGCTCACATCAAGGAATTGTTTGGCACAAAATCAGATTTACACAATTTTCCTCAAATTTAGTTGATGAGCCAAGACATCAGTGTTTTTAAGTTTCTTTAGTTTTGCACTGGAGCTACATGGCTAATGTAGCTAAGAAATAATGAAAACTCCTGACCACCAAATGGCATTGCTCAAACAGCAGGAATAAAACATCACACACTTGCCAAACCATGGAAAGTTGTTAAGTAATCCCCTAAGGCTTTGTTCAAACAGGCAGCTCAAATCTGCTTTTTTGGCATATCTAATTTAAGAAGGACAGATTTTCTGCAGGCTGAGAGGCAGAAAGCCACATGAAATTCCAACTTTTTTCCAGGCTGATTTAAGGCTTGTATGTATGTGGTTTCAAACCTGATTCATAACAGTTTAACAGACCCATGGCAGGAAGATTTTTTTGTGTTTTTCTTTTGTTTTGGTTGGTCATCATTTCTCAGAAAGTGTGCCAAAAATCCACACATTTGTATATTCCATCTTAAACACATTGATGCTTTTACAGACATTTATAGGTAACATATACTTTTACTTTGCTTTAGTAAAGATTTGAACTTGTCTTTGAGAATTACTAGTAGAGTTTGTTAGCTAACATTGTTTGCTGATTAGGTCATCCAGCTCTATTGTCTGTTTATTCTCTATTTATCAGTCTGTTAGCAATATCTAAGCTTGTAAACGCAACCTGTTAGCTAATATTGGCCTGCCCATCTCTACTCATTGTACTCACATGTGAGTTGTTACTGTGGGAACCGATGTGGAAATGCAATTATAATCTGACTTTACAAATCAGATTTGGTCACTAAAAATTAGATCTAAGAAATAAATCCAATTTGCCTTCTAATAGGCTTGCTTATGTGATTTCTGGCACTGTATGACGTCCTGTTTTTATATAACCATAGACAAATGTATATTCCATGGCTAAAACAGTAGTAGAAGCAAGCTTGAGACCAGACTTTTGTCAATTTGTTCAAGGACTCTTTGGATAACTAAAACATCTTGCCTGATGGATTGCATATGGGGTAATGGGGGAAATTAAAGACTTTTTATTAAAGAAAAATTTGATTTTTGCCCCTATGGTGCTTCACTGCTGAACTATTGAGTCAAAATAAACTATTATAATTATAATATTACATATCACTGCTGTCGGAAGAAATCCTTGTATCTCCAAAATGGTAACTTTGCAGGAGAAGGAAAAAACTTACTTTACTTTCAATGTAAGTCAATGGAACCAGAATTTTTCCCATGTAATTTTGGGTAGTTTCTCTTAGGCCATTCATCATAAAATTTACAATCAATGTAAAGAGTAACAGGTGCTTTCAAATTATGTCAAAAACTGAAAAATGCTAAAAATGGAGATACAACGTTTTCTTCCGACAGCAACGATATTCAGGTTTCCATACAAGCCGGTGGTGATTTGATACTGGTGCCAGTGTTCTTAAAGCAGAATTCCACAGATTTTCCTGCATAGTTCAGCTGTGAAGATGTTGTTCAGAGTGGTTTGATGTGAAACTTGATGTTCGTTGCAGAGAAATTTACCGACTCATATTTCTGCATGTGATAGGAACAGCTGTCACAGTGTCTAATGTAATGTTGATGATAAAATAGTGATAAATCAGGAAATCATTTTTCTTTGTGAACTATTTTGCCTCACATCACCCTGCATGTACCTCTCCACCATGATGGGATTTTAAAAAATATATTTTATGCCAAACCTTATTTCAGTGCTGTCATAACACAGTGTCTCAGGCATCAGGCTGTGTGTTTGTAACCATTTTGTGAACGGAGCATTTGACATCAAACTACTCTGAAAGACTGTTTACACCATTGAATTATGCAGAAATTTTGAGTTAAAAAAAAACACTAATTCTATTGTGCGATGTCTTTGCTGTATCGCCCCCTGTAGGAGCCCAGCGGGAATCACACTCCTCCTCAGCTGTCCCCATCTATAAACCAGACGGCCTACCCGAACGCCGGCTCACTCGACGTCCAGCACCTCATCATGCAGGCCGACGCCAGGCGCAGGCGCAATGACAACTACTTCGAGGACGTTCCACGCTCCAAACTGGAGAGGCAGATGGCCCAAGTCAGTATGGTGAGTGAGTGCACTTCACTCAAGTGCCCTACCTCAAAGTGTTGATGTATGTAAAAGGCATTAACTGAGGTAGCAGCGGCAGAGAGTGTCGTTTATATCCCATGACAGTATATGAAAGTCTTATGTCAGTGCAGTTAGCGCTTGTTTGTGTGAGCGCTGACGTTTCTGTGGCTGATACAGATCACTGTTAAAAGAGGCTATATGTAGCCCTGTTGTATAACAAGCTCTTTAGATGGATGTGATCTGACATTTACCCAACATGCCACAGAACGACAAATGTGGGCTTCCTTCCTTCGTGAAAAGTAACCTCGGTGGCAGGTGGCATTTCTGCGCGAGTGTGCGTCTTCGTGTTTGTCTTTGATCTTTTATTATGCTGATAGAAGGCTTATTACTTCACTATTCACACTAGCTCCTGTTTAGATGTCTTCTGTGTGTTTGTGAATGCATGTGTGAATGTGCTTATGTTTGGCAGCCTTTTGATCTTTCATGGTGCTGATGGAGAGCTTATCACTGGTTGCACTCACTCCTGTTTGCCTCTCTCTTAATTGTGTCCACCCGTGTGTATGAGTGTGATTACTAGATATGAATGGAATGATTCATTGCACTCCAAAGCATAATGACTGAGGATAAATAACACCTCTGTCTGTCTCTTTATCAGTCACTCCAGCTCTGCTGATGATTGAGAGCAGAACTGTGTATACCAGGGGCAAAAATAGTTTCAGCAGAGATACGTACATGTGTAAGGAAAACTTCAGGAAACTGACCTGAATAGCACGATGGTTGTGAATATGAAATGAGAAAAATAACAGCTGAATATATGACCTGTGCTCATGTCAGCTTATATTTAGGAGAATGTGTATATGTACAGTACTGCGCAAAAGTCAGAGACCACCTTTACATTTGTTTAGCTGGCAGTCAAAACAGCCGTTAAGTAAGTTATTAATTTTTCAGCGTCAGGAAAAAAACGTATAGCACATATTTAACAGAAAATTACACAGAACACATACAGCTACATATGAACTTGTCAGTATAGGAGTTCTGTTTTTTTCTATATCTATTAATCCCTTTTGAAATAGTTTGGAAACTACTGTTGTTTATTATTTTCCTTTGACTTTCTCCTTCCTTGTGTAAGTAGGTGATCTTACACTCACCGGCCACTTTATTAGGTACGCCTTGCTAGTAAAAGGTTGGACCCCCTTTTTCTTTCAGAACTGTCTTAATTCTTCTTGTCTGACTTTCAACAAGGTGTTGGAAACGTTCCTCAGAGATTTTGGTTGGTTGTTTGAGTTCCTGTTGCCTTTCTATCATCTTGAACCAGTCTGCCCATTCTCCTCTGACCTCTCACATCAACAAGGCATTTTCGTCCACAAAACTGACCGCTCACTGGATATTTCCTCTTTTTCTGACCGTTCTCTGTAAATCCTAGAGATGGTTGTGAGTGAAAATCCCAGCAGATCAGCAGTTTCTGAAATACTCAGACCAGCCCGTCTGGCACCAACAACCACGCCACGTTCAAAGTCCCTTAAATCCCCTTTCTTCCCCCGTTCTGATGCTCGGTCTGCACTTCAGCAGGTTGTCTTGACCACCTCTACATGCCTAAATGCAGTGAGTTGCGGCCGTGTGATTGGCTGATTAGTAGTTGTACCTAATAAAGTGGCCGGTGAGTGTATATGTAAGATCTCCTCAGGAATATCTCATTTAGCCATTTTAGATGTACTTGTGAAAGAAATCTCTAAGGCAGCTAAAGTGTGTTTGGGTAGTTGCTTGTGTGAATGTTTTAAGGGTGAAGGTCACATACAGCTTTGCAAACGTTCTGACTGGAGGACACAGCTGTAACCCCTTTTTAAGTGCGGAAAGATGTTAAAGTGTGCTGAAAATTAAAGAGCATATAAATACAAAATAAAATACTGATATGTTTATAGTATATTTGTTGAAGCCTTCTGAGTACTTTCCTGTTAAATATATTTTCCATGCTTTTTTCTGGCACTGGAAAATGAACTTTTACTTACTGGTTGTTTCAGCTGGAAATCGTATATATATGAAAAGGTGTTATCAGACTTTTGCACGGTACTGTACATGGCTGAGTTTATGTTCTAACAGCTGTCATTTACCTTCTTTTTTCAGCAAGGGGAATGGTGTGAGCCTATCACGTTGCGGCCTCCCAACGAGGCGACATCATCCACTCCTGTACAGTACTGGCAGCACCATCCAGAGAAGCTCATATTCCAGTCGTGTGACTACGAGGCCTATGTGAGTGTGGGTGTTTTATGTCTCCAATCGCATGCATGCTAGTGTGGTTGTCCTTGTCCCTATAAATGTAATGTGCAATGACAGAATCAAGGGTTCTTTTGTTTTATGAATCTCAAATTTACATTCATATTGGGTGGCAAATAATTGCAATGCAGTGCCTTTGTTTTCAACATTTCCATAACTGCTACTACAACTACTCCAGACAGCCAATGCTTCAAAGGCACTCTGTTCATCTGTTTAATGGGCTGTGTACCATCTACCTTCTATGTTGATATGACAACAGCAAACATTATTATTTCTATTCCTATGTAAGCTAACCAATATCACAGTGTTTAAATACTTAGGTTTTTGTCAAGTAATTCACGCTATAAAAAGATCTTCAATGGTTCTATAGCAAAGAAAATGGTTCTGTATAGAACCATGAACATGGTAAGAACCCTTTGATGAAGGTTGTGCTGTAGATGATTCTATTTTGAGTGTTCATGGTTCTACATAGAACCCATCCTTTTTAGTGTGTCTTACAAACATTACCGTTTACTGTGCAAAAGCCATCAAAGCACATCAACAAAATCGCCAGGCCAAACAAATCTACATACATCACTGGCTATTAACATTAAGTGATACTTTTTTTTTTTTTGATCCCACAACCGGGGAAATTCCACCTCCGCATTGAACCCATCCGTGAAGTGAAACACCACATACACACTAGTGAACACACACACTAGGGGGCAGTGAGCACACACTTGCCCGGAGGATAGGGCTGCCCACCGCTCCGGGCAAGTGTGCTCACTGCCCCTTAGTGTGTGTGTTCACTAGTGTGTATGTGGTGTTTCGCTTCATGGATGGGTTCAATGCGGAGGTGGAATTTCCCCGTTTGTGGGAAAAGATCTAAATCCCTAACCTCCAGCCCATGACTGCCCCTTTCAGTACCGCATATGAAAGCGTCTCAAATTGGAATTGAAAATGCATTTTTTGCTGTTCACACAGCCACTTTTACCTGCTGTGTAAACGTAGCCATAGTGTAGCTTTAACAGTTGTATGTATTTTTGATTGTAAAAGAGTCAAATGTAACACTGACTACATATTACAAATACTTGTATCCCTAAACCTGAATGTAAGTATCTCTTTCCCACAGTATGTATATAAGTGCACATGATTTTTGAATTCATTTTTAAAAGTAAAGGCTAGAATTTTGCATAGACTTACCGCCTATTAAACATAGACATGGATAGCTGCTTTAAATCATAGGACCAAGAGAGAAAGAGAGAAACGTGAAGAGCCTTTAGCTCTTCAGTGCTGAATAACAGTGTTTCTCTCTTCAATTAAAGTGGCGGCCTGTTTTTCAGCTTCTCTCCATCCTGGAGTAATTTTAGCTGGAGGTTACATAAAGCTGCTCTGTTACCTAGCAACAGCACCGTAAATCTGATTGGTATATTTTTTTTCCTGCACAAGAAATGATGTCGGATCTGTAGATTATGGACGTACTGTGCTCGTGTAAATTCAATTGGCCCCAGGACAGGAAAGCATCTGATTGGTCACCATAGCAGACAGATGTGATGTCTGGATAAAAAGATGAATTAAGTGGGACAGGCAGATGAAGAGATCAAAGAAAAACTTGAAGGATCAATATTTTTGAGAATGTTTTCTCTATGTGTTTATCATAATTATCCTGGTTCTTATGATGGTGGCATTAACCCAAGCACCAAACGCCCTGAGGCAGGGACGCATGGGCAAACTGACATGTAATTGGCAGGACAGCATCTGGGAGGCCGTACACTGAAGACACTCCCTGTGCTGGTGGTAGCCTACAGTCTAGCTGCAAACAGCATTTTAATCTCATCAGGTTCCATCTATCGATCTCAGCAGCACAAAGCCCCTCAGCCTGACCGAGAGAGAGAGAGAGAGAGAGAGAGGATACTGTTCCATGGACTCCGCTGAGCGCTCTGTTACCATAAACACTTTCTTTATTAAATCAGTAAACCCACAGTGCTGTCCTTATTTAACTCTCTCTCTCAATCGCACAAACATACAGATTGTTGTAAACCACGTACTGCCAGCGTTCACAGTCTTTTTCTCACATTAGTAGGTACAGTAGGTAAGATTAGAAATGAGCAGATCAGAGGGACAGTGAAGGTGGAGCAGTTTGGAGATAAAGCCAGAGAGGCCAGGTTGAGATGGTTTGGACATGTGTTGAGGAGGAATAGGGGATATATTGGGCAAAGAATGTTGGAGATGGAGCTGCCAGGTAGAAGGAGAAGAGGTAGACCTCAGAGAAGGTATATGGATGTAGTTAAGGTGGACATGGAGATGGTTGGTGTGAAAGTAGAGGAGGCAGTGGATAGGGCAAGATGGAGGCAGATGATCCGCTGTGGCGACCCCTAAAGGGAGCAGCCGAAAGAAGAAGAGAAGTAGGTACAGTAGGTACAGAACATTCCTACACCACAGCATCTTAGGCCCTGCCTGGCTCAAGCCTTATTCCGTAAAATCTCTGCTTCACTTATTTTGAAAAACAACACACAACAAATTTGCTAAATCACTTTACCAAGATGGTGCAAGTACATAAGAAGTGGGTCACAGCTGCTGTCTGACCACTCCTGCCTTCTTAAATAAGATGAGCTTTCAACCTAACATGAAGTCATCAGTGATGAAATACCTCCAAACACAGCTTCAGATAAATACAGCAAAGTGAGGAAGATGTTCAGCGAGGGTCTGTTCAGACTTTTTTTTATGGTTGTGTCAAATGAAGATAAAAGCCCCTAAATGACAGTCATCCAGATCAAACCACATTGTTTGAGGCTACCAGTTCAGCAAGGCTACTTTTTACTTATAGCTCTGTGTTTTAATAAAAACAATCTGTTAACCCCTTAAGACCAAAGCCTAGAAGTGGTTTAAAATATCTTACAAATGTTTAACTTTAACTTGGTGATCATGATGTCTGGGCTGTACAATATTAGTAGGAATTAATCGTGTGCTAATACAAAAAGAATACAAGTTTGTGCCTGCAACCATATGTGCATTTGTAAGATCCTTCTGGTGTGGGTTGCCTCTTTCACAGTGAAACACAAATATGAGTGCTAATAGGGCCCCTTTTTGAGAAATCTGAATTCTTGTGGACAACAATAATTATCTGTACATTTCACAAAATAAGTGAAAAATTCATCAAAGCAAAAATTCATCAAAGCATGTTTAGATGCCGCTTTAGATTTTTTCCCCAGTTAAAATGACAAATCATTGCAATTTTTTAAAAAGAATCTTGTTTTTATCTCAGTGCAACAATATTTTAATTTGTGCTACATTATCTGCAGCATTGGTAGCACCAGTGCTACCTGCTCTAAAAGTGTACGTTCAACCATGCAGATGATCTCAGATTCACAAACTGCATTATTAAGCACAAATATTCAGAAAAGAATATGTAGAATAAATGCAGACCATTGATTTATATCTGCTTTAGTCTGGTGGGTAAACAATCTAGAGGATGTACGATATACTAGGTGTATCAGAAAGGTCGTCTTCTGTAGGTAACATGGAATTAAAGCAAACGCTTATAAAATAAAAGGACAGTGTGTTGTAAATGCATCTGTAGTGAAAGTTTGCATGGGCTTAGTGTAAATGTAATCATGCAGTAATAAGGGTTTTATGTGCTTTTTGCAGTATCTGGGCTCCATGCTGGTTAAAGAGCTGAGAGGAACTGAATCTACACAAGATGCATGCGCAAAAATGAGGGTAAGACTCTTCCTCCTGTAAGGATCCATATGTGGAAATGTCTCATAACTACATAATTTACATATTACATAACACGGATTAAGTTCTAATAGTTACAGAATAACAAAGGCTACGATTAAATTGTGAGTTATAAGTCTACAGTTTAAGATGCCTCTACAACACGTAAACAAACCAAACCTGCCTGCTTTTGTCAGTATGGCTTACTAGCTGCTGGAGTAAATTTTAGAGAGAAAACGCTGCCATTCAACTCAGCACCTTTATGGCTCTGGACCAGAAATTCAGTTTATAGTTTATATAGTTACCTCAGAGCCCTCAAGAAGGGGACTTTCCTCCACACACACACAGAGAATGTTCTCCCTCTCTCTCATGCCTCTCTACCTTATGCATCCTCTCTCTGTGTCAGGAGTTCCATGACTTGTCTCTGCACCACTGTTTTTATATTCATGTAATATGCCATCTGCCCTCTCTCTCAGCTTTTTTTTAAGCTGCAGATTTTGACAGGTCCAGTGTAGACATGCTGAGGCAAAGATAAATGCTAACCGAGAAAAAGGAATGAATAATAAAGCCTTGAATATATTACTGTCAGAACGGCTAGATACAGGCAAAGGGTGGTGCTGGAGTTAATTCTGGGCACTACTATTCACAATCAAATTCACATAGTCATGAAATATTACTCTAGGTGGCATTCATGTTTTGTAGAGGGTGTATACAGACCAACTTGGTCCACACAAGAAGGGTGATACCAATATATTTCCTTAATTGCAGTGAGTTACTGCCTGATTTGCAGAGGAAATTGGTTTAGGTTTCGTTTTTTGGGATACCGATGGCTTTCTGGCTTTTTGTTTGGATCTGTTACGCTGTCATGAGTTTTGGGTTTTTGTAAGCTGGTGGGTGTTTGTGGTTGTGTAGCATGTTGGGTCTTGGGGCATGTGTGTGAGGATTTTTGTGTTGATCTCCTCTCGTCTGCTCTGTAAGAAGTCTACAGAACAAATGAAGAAAGTCCCTACTATTGTCCTCTCCGTCTCTTACAAGGGAGTGAAGTTCATTGATGCAACAAATAAGGTAAGCAGCCTCTCATTTAAGTCACGTCCGGCACATTACACTCTGGAACCGTGTTGAAATGCAGCCTTTAAGGAACATAAGAAAAAAGCCAGTAGGCTCAATATAATTTGAATGATTTAATTGTCTCTCGCTATCTTTGTGTAGAACATTATAGCAGAACATGAGATCAGGAACATCTCATGTGCAGCACAAGATCCTGAGGACCTCTCGACGTTCGCTTACATCACCAAAGACTTGAAGTCCAGCCACCACTACTGCCATGTGTTTACAGCCTTTGATGTGGTTAGTAACACATACAGACACACTCTGCACTCTTGAACTGAAACTTTATAAAGTCTATAAGGAAATGTTGAAATGACAAGCGTTAAGCTTGAGTCCTAGAATTCACGGTTATTGCTGATGATATCGAAAGCATAGGATAATTCAGTATTAAGTATTTCTCACTAATTGCTCAATGAAACAAATGGAGGAATTCTGTCGAAAGGTACAGACTCCATATTCCGTTGGATGATTGTGAGTTTGATCATCAGCAATGCCACAGCCACCAAGGCTGAGTCTTAAGAGAATATAATTGGCCTTGTTTTCTGGATGGGCCTCACATCATTCAGCGTAATGTTAGCCAGCACAACAATAACAAAGTCAGCAGTTCTGGTTTTCATCTGCAAGCATTGAGCTGTCCAATGGTTTTGCATTAGCAGCGGTTCGAAAAGATGTGGAGGCGCAACGTATGGACTTTTGTTAGTTTTTGTTCATTTGTTAAAGAGGAGATATTTGATTATAATTTGAATCTGATGAAAAGCTGTGTAAAAAAATGTGCAGTCTTGTTGAACATGTTTGTCTGGTTTTGTCATTTTTGGACAATCATTGTGTAAAATTTGCGGAATCTATCAAAACAGGAAAAACATTAATGAGCATAATTTTATCACATGAAAAAAGAAAAAAAGATTTTACTGAAACTCCACAAAAACATTAATATGTGGTGTGACCTCAGTTTGCCCGTAGTAGTGCAACACATTCTTAGTAAAGAATTCTGAAACTCCAGCAAAATAGGAACAAAACATTTGCAAGATTTACAAGATGCATTTATATTTTTCTTAAGTATATGTACATTTATGAGTGGTAGGTGTATACACCTAAAGATTAAACGTTGCGAAGCTGTAGCATTCTAACTGAAATAAGTTAAAAGGAGAAAGTATCACAATCTCACATATATGCACAACTACACGCATGAAATATAATTTTTTTTTTTTTTTTCACCTGTTGCTCATATTCTGACTGGTTTTCTCTTCTCTTTCTGTGGGCAGAATCTGGCCTATGAGATCATCCTGACTCTAGGCCAAGCATTTGAAGTGGCCTATCAGCTTGCCCTGCAGGCCAGGAAGGGTGGCCATGGCTCCTCTACACTGCCCGAAAGCTTTGACAGCAAACCCTCCAAACCCATCCCCAAACCTCGTGCCAACATCCGCAAATCTGTGAGTGCTGGATGCACACACACACACACACACACACACACACACACACACACACACCCACACACCCACACCCGCTCACCCACTCCAACATACAGGCTCACTCTTACTGGCTCTGTCTCATTTCGCCTCTCTACTCTCCTCACCTTTCCTGCGGCAAACTATCCTCCCCATCTGTATGTGCTGGCCCTGTGGCTCATGAGGGCAGCTTTGTGCCTAATGCTGCTAAATCCAATTCTCCATCCTCACCTCTCCCCAAAGGCTTCTTCTCTAATCGCTTGCTTTTGGCCTGTGCTTGATTGACTCATGATCCAGATATATGAAAAGATTAAATGTCCTGTTGAATAAGTTCAGTGCTATGGAGAGCTGCCATCATGTTGGAAGTACTCACTCTATTTTCTGACATTAGTCCCTGTTTCCCTGTTAATTTGGTTGATTTTGGTTGCATCTTGTTTGTGTTGGTTTGAATTGCATCGCATCTGTGCGACAGTGACAGAAAGTGCAGGGACAATCTAAACATGTATCTATGTCTATATATATATATATATATATATATATATATATATGTGTGTGTCTATTTATATAAGTGCATATTTTACAGGCAAGAAGTTTGGAAGCAACACTAACTCTAAGAAAATTAGCATGAAAAGAGTAATAATGGCCAGTAATCCATTTATTAACATTGCTGAAGTGATCTGCAGCAGTTATCTGCATACAGATATCTGCATACAGCAATACTGTACAACTAACTGGTTCTTCATTAGTTTTGATCCTGGTGGTCCTCCTGCAGAGTTTAATCTAATCATATCTACCGGTTTCTCATATCCAGATGCTTCTAAAGACTTCATTATCCCTGTCAGCTTGTTCAATTCTGGAAATAATTTAAATAAAAAATGTTTGGTTAAAATTGATGTTAGTAGTTCTTTATTGTTCTTAATTTCAACCTGCAGATGAAAATTAGGCATTTGGCTAAATCTGGCACATTTACATGATGAAACAATTAGTGTGTCTTGTCTGTTTTAATTAAAAGTGATGAAGTAAATTGAAATGCTGTGCTGGTTGTTGCAAACTTGACATGATTATAAAATAATTAAAAACATCATCACTTGCTTCCATATCTTTGGCCTGTAGTGTACGGTACTGTGCAAAAGTCAGAGTCCAACCCTCAATATATGTAATTTCCAGTCATAACCAACATTATTAAGTTGTTCATTTCTGAGCACCAGAACAAAAGCAGAAAATAAGTTGTATTTATTACACAGAAGCCTCAACAGTTAAATATAATCAGATTTTTAAGTGTTAAATTTATTCACTCTTTGCCTTCATAACAGCTTTCATTGGTTTCAGGAGACTTGCGTTCAGTTTCTCTACAAAATCTGCAGGGATATTTTTCCACACCTCCAAACTTCAGTCTTAGAAGTCGTATTCTCTGCTTTTCACAATACAAGACAAGTAAGATCGGAGATTTTTAGATCGGAAGCAAGAATTGATTGAGCTTGATTTTTCTCTTGTCTCTCAAAGATGAAAGCTTTAAGTACCATTTATCTGTTGGTAAGCATATTGGTGGTCTACAGGTCTTGCATGACTGTGATGGGTCCCATTTTCTCTCTATGTAATGTATCCATTGTGCCTGGAAAATAAAGAATTGAACTTTCTGACTTCTGCACAGAGCTGTATATAACTATATAAATAGATATGCCAAAGTGTGCATGTGTTTGTGTGTTTGTTTAGGTGTAACTGAAAGGACTCATAGACGCTGCTATTTGTCACTGTGTGGTCGTTTGTAGGGCTGTGTGTCCAGAGAGAGAGATGTATGTGTGTGTGTGTGTGTGTGTGTGTTTGATGGGTAAACTGTGCCCTTTCTCTCCTCTGTGGCCAGTAACTTAAAGCTGAGGGTGATTGATGAGGTGCTGTTTGCTTGGAGCTCCACTGCTCAGCTCTGTCTGCCCCACAGCCTACCTCTCCAGCAACCCGGGCCCACTGACCCACTGACAGCCATAATTCCTGCACCTTCCCCTGACACTGCCAAGCATATTACGCTAATCTGGAGCAGCCTCACAGCAAGGGCCAGCAGGCCAGTGATGGATAACAGTGTAGTTGCAGATGGATGTTATTTAAAGATAAACTTGTATTTATGGCCCTCAGTGTCCTCTTAAGGGATTCTGGGTTTTGTCACAGTCCTGTTTCTACTGGGGCAAAGGCTTTATAGCCCTAGAGAGTCTAGTCTGGGAGCTGTGGTTGGGCAGCATCTCCAACTACATACACTATATCTTATCAAAATATTTATTTCTGTTGTGTTTAATGGTGATAATTATCATTAATTATTATATGTGTTTCTTAATATTCAACTTGAAGTCAGAATAATAAATATACACTCACTGTCCATTTTAGCAGCTCCACTTACCATATAGATGGACTTGTTAGTTTTGCAATTACAGACTGTAGTCCATCTATTTCTTTGCATATCATACTGTATCAATGCTTAGCCCAGTTTGTGTTGGTCAACCTCTAGTCCTTCATCAGTGGTCACAGGACGCTGTTGGCTGGATATTTTTGGTTGGTGGACTATTCTCAGTCCCGCAGTGACACAGTGACACTGTCACTAACACACCACCACCACATCAGTGTCAATGCAGTGCTGAGAATGATCCGCCAGCCAAACAGTACCTGCTCTGTGGGGGTCCTGACCCGTGATGAATGGTGTAAAGTTAGGATAACAAATTATGTAAAGAAACAGATGAACTACAGTCTGTAATTCTGTTTTATATTTTCTTATGTGTATGATATTTTTTTCAATATGTTAAACTCAGCAAATAAATAGAAACTGCACTAAAATATGCAAAACAATGCAATGTTTAACTGTATTCTCTGTAGAGGATGCGTCACCTCATTTGTACTGAGAAAATCAACAAAGCATGCAGTGTGACCAGAGATCTTCAGAGTTTTGCATATGACTGTACATCTCCTGTCTCAGTTGTCTATATTTTGTTGCAAGTGAATGGCTAGACTTTTCTTTGTCAAGTTAAAGGCACATATCACCACCGACGGAAGCAGTTTAAAGTTCAAGCCTTTGCTGTTAGGAAAACCTTGAGGAAAAAAAGGCACAATCATTTATTACTGATAAGAAAATAATATGTGCTGGGCATGAGCTAGTCCTGGGAAGCAAATGCTGGGATCATTCTGACACTCTCTTTTCTGTAAGCACAAGTTCCTCCTCCAGTACGTCCATACATTGTGCATGTGTGTGAACGAGAGAGTGTGTGTGTGTGTGTGTGTGTGTGTGTGTGTGTGTGTGTGTGTGTGTGTGTGTGTGTGTGTGTGTGTGTGTGTGTGTGTGTACGTTGAGATGAATTATCTCGTGTAAAGAGGACTGCTGAGTCAGCAGCTTTACATTGACCATTAACCGCTTCCCTGTTGCTGTGTGTCTGTGTGTATTTGCCTTCACATGAGAAGTACAGCATACAGAACGGCCACACTAATAGATTTTATTGATTTTCCTATGTGCAGTAGAAAGTGAATGTTATGTTGCTACATACTCATCTCCTCATCCATATAAGTGATTTACTATTACTCTCATCCTTTTAGAATCAGTTCTCTCTCTCTCTGTCTCCCTTTGTCTTCCTCTTCCTCCCCGAGCCTTCATCTCTGTGTGTGCTTCGCTGGGTGTGTCTGTGCCAGAGTGTTGCTCCTCTCTGACCTCTGTGACCTCTATAACCTCTGTCTTCCACCCCTAGGTCATGTCCCCCTCTAGCCGCTGGTCCCTGGGGCACATATACACCCCGCACCGGCCTCCTCTCCACCCTCCTTCCTCACGACTCCTCCTCCTCCATCCACACAAAGTTCAATTTCAGGTCTCCTTTCATTTTCCTTTCCTTTTGCCTTCTTAGCTCTCATCCCATTAGCTCTCATTCTCATGTTATTCGGTTTCTGTTTATTTTCCATGGTTCCACTTGGCCTCGTCTGCATTCGGTTGGGTTTGTTTAGCACTGTTTAAAGGAATAGTTTGGTGAAAATCAAAGTTAGACAGTTTTTGCTGTACCCTGTCGCAGTCGCTGTGCTGCGACATGTAAGACTTGTTTGGACCTACGACAGTAACAGTACTATAGTACAGTACCGAACCTTTGTTTTTAAGGATCTGTACTTGAGTTTTACTTGATTCTTTACTTTATAATTTGCATATAATTTCCAACTGAGGATTTTTGAACCAAACATCTTTCAGCAGTTGATTAAATGCCAAATTCTTTGTGATATATATATATATTTTTTTTTTTCTTTCATTTTAGTAGCAAATTAGTGTACTATGTAGTATGTCAAAAAATAGTGCACCACAATTAGCAGTACATTCATTAAATGTGGTAAATGCACTGTAGTAATGTGTAGTTCTGAGGCACAGTCTCAGTGTCTTATACTAATGGGACGGTAAGAGACCAAAAAGGAGAATAAAGTAGCCTGACAAGTGATTAGTGAACTTCTTTGTATGGTCACAATGGCCTAGAAATGCAGTAGTATTCATGTAAGCCAGCCAATAATAAGACAGACTTTTTTTTTCTGATTCTCTTTCGGTCAGATGAATAAGGGAACCATGTGTCATTTTTTAATTTTTATTTATTTTTCACAACTATTCCTTTAACAGCCCCCTTTTTGACTGGATCATTTTTTGCTGATCTGCTTGCTTCCCCTGCTGACGAGTGCGTGTATGTGAGCATGTCGTATATCGTCTGTCTGTGTTAACAGCTGAATCAGCATGCTGTGTGCTGTCAGTCTGTGAGATCCTTTTCTGCATTTTTCAGTCTAGATGACCACGCTGCATCATTTCGTGCAGCTGTGCTCCTCACTGGCACTGTGCTAGAGTCATGCCAACTTTGCAGGCCTCAGTCAGAGCAGCAGAGCAGCAGCAGGAGTTTTCATCGTAGGAAATTACAGGTTGTGTGCGTTTAATCAGAAGCGTGTGTATTTGTGAGGGCGTGTGTGTGTGCGCGCATTTGCGTTTGTGAGATTTAGTCAGAGGGAGTCAGGCTGGGTAAGGATTATGATTTTTAATATTCATGTGGCTCCATATGGAAGAACCTGATAAAGAAAGGAAGATGTAGATGACAGAAGGCGTAGATTACCGTGTTGTTCCTGTTGAGAGCTAAGTGTGGATCTGTGTGGGGAACGAATATCAGGCACCATGGATACAAGGACAGCAGTGTGATTGGTGGTTATAGCTGTTGTAGCGTTGTCTCTAGGAGTGTAACACATCATATTTTACAAAGGAGATACAGCATTGTTGATTATTGCTGCGAATTAGATTTCCTGTTCTACTGTAGTGTTTTGCAATTTGAATGTAATTTCATAATTATTGCCTAGAAGTGCATCAAATTCAAATCATAGAATATTTCTTCTTCTGTTTACAAATATACATCTGGTATTCATTGAAAGTTGAGTTCAGTTTCAGTGAGCTGTGCTTGAACAATGATTGCTATAAAATTACGACGTTCTCGGTATTGCAGGCATTTTAAAGGAACACACTGGTCAAAAATGTAACCATGGATAAATATGTTGCAAGATTTCCTGGTTTGAATAGTGGAAATCCTCACTTCTGATGACATGTGTTGAAGGTGAGAGTACATTTTAAAAGACTAGCACTCTTGAACAGATAATTGAGACAGGCTATTTTTTTCACTAGGCAGATGGCTAATACTAGAAGGCTTTATATCTTTTTAAAGCAGTTGTATAACTTTGCTTACTGTCTTCAAATCATTCGTACAATGAAGAAATGGATTACTTGAGGAGGACAAGCTGTGGGCAGTCATAGGTTGGAGGTTAGGGAACCTGCCCTGTGACTGGAAGGTTGCCAGTTCAATCCCCAGTGCTTACAGTCCATGACTGAGGTGTCCTTGAGCAAGACACCTAACCCCCAACTGCTCCCCGGGCACCATGGACAGGTGCTCACTGCCCCCTAGTGTGTGTGTGTGTTCACTAGAGTGTATGTGGTGTTTCACTTCACGGATGGATTAAATGCGGAGGTGGAATTTCCCCATTTGTGGGATTAATAAGTGTGACTTAGCAAGTTAGCTGGCTAGTTGTCTTACCTCAGTTTGACATCTTTTCTCTAGCTGAGAGCGGCAGGGTCTCTAGAACCCATTGTATTTTGAATGAAAGCAAATTCAGCACTTTGTTTACAATCCGCTTTGGTATCTATTGAGGCACCATGGCTTTCAAATGTCTCTCATGGTCTTCCACTTTGAAGTTTTGTCTGCACATTCATAAACAGACACACTTTTTCTGTTCTGAGGTACATGCTATACCGGTTATTCTAGCTAGCAGCATGTATGTAACGTGTTTATAAGCCTTTCCGGCTTAGGAATCAACATCACGTTGTACTGCATTATAGGATCGTTTTGCCGTATTGGCAGGGATCATTCGTTCTTCGCGTTCTACAAAAACCCACTGCAAGAGCTTAAAGAAATTACTGTTTCATTTTGTTTTCTATGGCCTGCCTTGTTTAAAAAGTGAATAAAATGAAAAGGGAGAGTATCTAAAACAACTCTACAGGGAGGCCAATGACATATTAATACAATTAGAATAAATGATGGTGTGGCTACAAAGTCCCAAAAAAGGAGTAACTAATAATCATGATGTGCTTCGTCCTTTTTCATTCACGGAGTTTGGTTGTGGCTTAAGTGTCTGTTCTTTTTAGTGATTCAGATTTCCAAGTCACTCAAAGCCCATGTGCAGTTTACAAGTAGTTATTCCGCTCAGCCATTTGCAGATTTAACTCAGCTTACTGATATTTCACTCAGTCACTGCAGATTTAACCATTTTACGGTATTTGGCTGACGCTCTTATCCAGAGCGACTTACAATTAGATCATTTTACACAGGGAGGCCAAGGTGGTGTTGGGAGTCTTGCCCAAGGACTCATATTGGTATAGTGTAGGGTGCTTGCCCTGGTCAGGGATTGAACCCCAGTCTACAGCGTAGAAGGCAGAGGTGTTAACCACTACACTATCCCAACCAACCAGAGAGGACTAGTACAATATTTGATTTAACTCAGACAGCCTTTTAGCAAACACTGCTTGGCTGGTAAACTAGCAAGCTAATGACAATATTACTTGATCATACTTGGCTGAATTTTGCGTTGACATAGCAGACCAATATCCCCAATTTCCCCCACCGAACCACTACACACGCACACACAGCACACACCCTCTCAACTGCTTGAATCTGTGATCCTGCTACATGCATTTACATCCAAGTACCCGTCTGACACCTCTGTTGACACCTCTAGCCCAGCCACAGCATAATCTGTTTCACCTGACACCTTTTAGCTGTAAAACAGCACATTTTAAAGGCAAAATGTTAGGGTTGTTAATCACTAGTGGTAGTATCAGTGCACACCTCGCCACAAAGCTGAGACTGGCTTCTTCTTCACCATCTTCCACCTTAAATGGTGTAGCAGTTAGATTCTGGCATCTGGGGAGATTTATTTAGCTGATTCCAAATGTGACAAATTACTAACTTAGGTTGAAAGTTTTATATATTTAAATTAGTATGATGTATCCACATTCTCACTGTAGTGTTTTCTATGTGCTGTTTAACTGGAGCTGCATTCAAATAGTGAAGCTGCTTTTCCACCTGTTTTCCTTTATTTTGCTCTGATCTTTGATCTGGTAGTCATATAGATGCTAGACAGCTCTGCGAATGTATTTAGTGAGTTTGTGGGCTTCAGCCATTCAAGCCAAAGTCAAAGAAAGCAACCAGAAAAGAAGTAGCCTAGACTGACTAACCCTGCCACAATCATCCATAAGACACTGTGTCATGACATCACATTCCCAAGCCCTGTAGATCAGTGAAGGAGCGAACAGTCATGATTGGTTGACTGGCGATGTGGCTGGTTGTAAGGTGTATTTGTGCTTTGCATGTTGGGTATTGTAGTAAAAAGGCATTCATTTGTTTGACAAAGTTGTCACTTGTGTGAAACTGGTGAGGCCGAGGAAAACAGGGCTGTGCTACTCAATACCACATATCACGGGAAATAACAACTCTTGAAACTTTAGAGCTTTGAATTTTAAATTCAGGAGTTTCTGAAAGGACGAAGGGCTTTCACCCAGATTTTGCTGTGCAGCGTCTGTGTTTATGTGGTTAACAAAACCACTCTGCTCTGTCCTTCAACCTTCTTGCTCTTTCTCCCTCTATCTCTCTCCCTCTATCTCTCTCCCTCACTTTCCTCACAACACTTCACCCCCCCCCCCACCCCGTCTAACCTTTTTTTATCTCCCTCTCGTCTCTCCCTCCTCCATCTGACGTGCTCTCTCGCTCCTGTCTCCTACCCCAGATGGAGCAGCCCTCGATGGACCAGAAGGGCCACGGCAATGTCCCCTGGATAGTGGAGCCGGGACAGGAGGCGAAGAGAGGCGTCAACACCAAGTATGAGACCACTATTTTCTAATATACACCCACACTGTCCACTTCCTGTGTGTGTGCCTTTCAGAGAGCGCCCTCTAGAGGCCCCCCACGGAGCCACGGGCCCAGTGACCTGTGACCCGCCCCGCGTCCCTCCGCCCGGTCCAGCCGTATACCGTGGCCTCTGCATGATGTCGCTGCTGCTGTCTCTCTCTCTCTATCTCTCACACTCTCTCGCCCGCTCTCCCTATCTCTCTCTCGCTCCCCCTCTTTTTGACTGCAGCTCTATACGGGAGGGTCACGCTCAGCCCTCAGGCCGACACACTGCGTGTCACACCCTCCTTCACTACGCTCTCATTCTCCTCCAGCAAAAAAAAAAAGTTTTTTATCCCCTCGTTTTTTTCCCCCCTTTCCCCTCCGTTCTATGCTTTTACTCTCTCCCTCGCTCCTTACAGGAGCAGCAGACCAGTATCCCCCACCGAACACACAGCACACACACTCTCGACTGCTTGAATGAGAACTTTAAATCCGTAATGCTGCTATAAGCGTGTCACTACAGCGTTTTCGTTGGGAGGGGGTTTACTTTTGTTAATCAGCAGGCAGCACGAGACGCAGTTAGCCGTGGGGGTTTTTGGGGCAGGACAAAAAGGGAGTGGATTTTGAGACAGCCAGCGTAGGAATGGAGATCGAATGCCACTTAAAGACATTTTGCTTGTGTGCTATGTAGCAAAATTTTGATTTGAATTTTAAAAAAAAAAATGCTTGTTTGAAAAAATGGCATTTCAATCCTTTTATTTTGGAAGATTTTTTTCTTTTGCAAACATATCCAAAATAGCCTGTATGGGGCAGCCTGGGGTTTGGCTTGTTCTAAACCGTGCTGGAGTCGTGCTTTAAGTCAGGGTGTTCCGTTCATATCTGCTCTCCTGGCAACAAACAAGTGTGTCAAAACTGCATTTAAAGGAAGCTTATTTTACACTCAAGCATTTCGAGCTATTTTAATCTGTAATTGCTTTTCCTATTTTTGGCATGTCGGCCCTGAAACAGGCACTTTGGCCTGCAGAGAGCATGTGGTCCGTGTTGGACTGATGAAGGGGGCATCTGAGAGGCTTTTTTCTTTTTTCCTTTTTTTTTTTTTCTTTTTTTCTTTTTTTTTTTTTGATGGACGCTCTGGATAAGTGATTTAATCTCATTCGCAGGGCAGTGCCGGACGCCCATGTCTATTACTGTGGAAATCAAAGAATGTAGCCAGCCCCTAACATGGACCCTCTCATACACACATTGCAAAAAGGACTACAAATGTGGAGCCTAAAAGTGGCACTGGACTACAGACATGGCAGAGCCGCTCGTGAGTGGACTTTTAGCTTAAACACAGTGTGCGAAAGATTGCCGGCATGGACCTACGGCCTTTTACATGCACACAGAGACTACAGTGGACTACAGAATGACAGGGAATGTACACTTCACTCTGAGCCACTTCACTGCATCGTGCTCAGGCTTTGCTACAAGGGCCCATGGACTCTGCTGTGTGAGGGAGAACGTTGGGGGAAAGGCAAGGTGCCATGGGGATAGGACATGTACCATGGTCACTCTCACAGACTCATTTTGCCCAGGTCTACAGTCCAAAACACCTTGGCATGTCACGACCGGGGCAAAAGTGGACCTCTTGGTTTGCCGTATTTTCACTTTTCAGTTGTCTTCTTCAGTTTCCCTTCGGTTTGTTTATAGTTGATTCTACATTATTAATATTATGCACAATGTGAATGGATTTATTGCACTGGACAACCATGAAATTGACGCGTCTCGTGCCAAAATCACTACAGAATTGTTGTTGACATGATTGACAATGCCATGCAGATTACTATTCATATTGGCTAAACATTTTAATGTTTAATAGAAGTCTATATTGCCATTATTCTAATTCTTAATTAACTATTATTATTATTATTATTATTAATTATTATTATTATTAATGTGCAATTCTTGTCTAATGTTGTCTTAATGTTATATTATTTTTATATGATATGTTGGGCTTGAGAATAATAGCCATCCTAAAAAAGAAAAGTATTAATATTGTAGTAAAGCTGAGAATGTGTGAATGGCTCCACTCAACTTTGCTTTCAGGTGAGGAGACCATTGTTTCTCATGGGGCTGTTACACAGAGACAGATGTACTATTTTAACTCAGTGTCACGGTAGAAATTTTTGCCACAGTTCTCCTGTAAATAAATATTTTGTTGACTCATTGTTCATACATGTAATGTAGTTTAACATAAAAAGAAGAAAAATGAATAAAAGAAAAAAAAAGAAATAAAAGACATCACACTGGTTAACACGGTACCAAATTTCCAAGGTCAACTGATTTTACTGTTGAAAAAAGAGCTTGTGTGAGCGGAGAAGCAGAGTTGCTAACCTACATGTACATAGGCTTGGGCTTCCAGCACTCCATAGTTTTCTAAGTTTGGTCTTTATTTATATCCTGGCGAAGCACATGGAATAAATTGGACTTGTACGACCATTTCCTGCTGCGTGGCCTCTGCTTGCTCCATTTCTACTCCATCCGCACTCAGTCTGCATTAAGAAAGCCTGCAGTCCTGCAAATCAGCTCCATCCACTAGTGTTAAGTTAACCCTAACCCTATTGTTATTATTGAAGCCAGGGAGAAAGTTCCTGCTTAAAACGCATCCCTCTGAACTTACACATACTACCAGTCTGAAGATTGGAATCACAGTTTTCAATAAACTAAAGGCAGTTTTGTGGCAGGTACATGCATCAAATAATTCTAATATAACACTAACAGTGCTAATGTTTCTACTGCTTTCTAATATAATGCTAATAGTTTGTTGGAAGCTGTAATAATTAAGAAAAATTCTTATTACATCATTAATAATCAACTTAATATACAATTAACTCATGGTATTTCAGTCATTTTGGGACAGGAAAATACTATAAATAGATATTTATTTTTATTCAGTTTATTATTGACAGTTACGTGTAACAATTTGTAAACCCCTAGTCAAAGTGCATGTTTTATTAACTTTCTAAGTGACATTAAGTGAATATCCTCTACAGAGAACGCAACTAGATATAAAATTTGTGGGTTCTCTGTAGAGGACATTACAGAGAACCTGTTTTCACTCAGGAAATCAACTGAGGGATCAGGGCGTGCAAACTTTTGCGTAGGACAGTAGTAACTTTTGGGGGTGTTTTTTTGTTTGTTTGTTTGTTTGTTTTTTAATATGATAACTTGTCTTTGTTCCAACATACTTTAAATGAATGTGAACAAAATTAAATTTTGCTGTCTAGTTTATTACATTTCAATCTAACTGTGTTATCAAGGAGTAAAAATATACTTTTATTCATTAGCAAGTGATTTCAAACTTTTGAATGGTAGTGTCTGTACTACCTACTACTATACTATCGCTCCCCACCACCTTCACCTTCACTCCACATTCCTCCTTCCTCAGTCCCTCAGCACAGTGCTGCGCCAGCCCCCTCAAGAATGTGCAGTTTTTCTCAATCCTGGTCTTGGAGTTAACTTGCTCTGTGTACCTGATCCAACTAATCAACCCATTAAAAATCTCGTTCTGAAGCCTCTTTCTTGAAGTGGGGAAGCAGTGAATTACTACAATGTGCAAAACTGTGCAGTGGTACTGCGGGACCCCCATTTAAATCCACTGTTTCACTGTAAAGCAGAAGTTAATCAGAGCTTCCAACCCAAATTCTAAAGCTGGCTTTACACGGTGAAGTTTACATGCAACCGGTTGCATATTGTAAGTTTCCTGCAACATAAGTTCTGTGCAACTTGAGTTACATGAAGCAATTCAGATCAATAGCTGCACAATTTTTCCAGCTATCATTGCCTTTATTTTATTCTATATATTCTATGCAATAAATCCTTCTAGATATCTATCTAGACTTCTTTACTATATATGGGGTTTATTATCTGTTGTTTGTTACAGTCTGCTCATTCATCCTTTCCTAGAAGCGCAACACGTTTATCATGGACTGCTTCACTGTCTCCTCTTCAGTAATAATTTTTCATCCTTTGGACCAAAATCTGCTCTGTGAAAATATAGGAGGCATCAAGAGAGGAGAAAATGAATCGAACTAAGCAGTTAACAGCTGGCTAGAGGAGAATATACAGTGGCACAAGCAGTAATTTAAAGAACTGTTACTGTTATGCAGCTAGTCAACACTGCTGGTAACAGAAACGCTTGCTTTGAGAAACTCAGGAAACAGACAAAATGAAAACCATCAACATTTAGTCCACTAAATGTCTCTTTTAACCAGTAGACCACCTTCTTGTCCACTGAGCCATTGATCCAGCAATCCCGATATATAATTCTGTGGTTTCAGGTTGAAAAGCTTGCAACTTTTTAATGAGTTGCAGGGTGCTTTACATCACGCAACTCAAACACGCAATAGTTTCATGTTGGTTTTAAGCAACTAAAGTTGCAGGAAAGTTTCACTGGGTTAAGCCACTCTTAGTTTTCTCTTCTCTCTCACAGTCCTGCAGTCACAATCAGATTGAAGGTGCAGTCTGCACTAGCAAGATTTGCGTGAAACGTTGCATTAGAGGGCCATTCTGAAGCCTCATAAAGCTTATTAAGAGGATGTGAATGTCAGTGTTTCCTGCATGTTGTACATCTCAGCATCTCAATCTGATTTCTGTGGCACCGGGGCTTGTTTGGTAAGAAATAAGGCTTATGTGGGAGAAAACGATGCTTGCAAACTGACTCTTTTTCCAGCTTTCTGCATGAAGCACATCAGCTGATTAGGAGCCATATGACGCCTGTCTCACTGAATGAGATTCAGCTGAGAGACTCGAACCATCTTACGCGATGCGTTCTGACAAGGATGTAGTGTGTGCGCGTTGTCAGAGTAATATCGCCCTTAGGCATGATGAAAAGATGCAGTTCATCTGTGGTGGCCTCTGTTGCCATGGAGCTTCCACCTGAACATTCTTCTACACCTATCCTACTTCATTAGTCCTTCAGAATTGAGCTGCTGTGGATCATGTTCACTCAGTGATGGAGGAACATGAGCTCCACAAAGCAGAAGCACGGTTTAAATGGAGACAAACATCTACAGATTTCCGAGCACACTAAGCAGCTGTACCACATCTCAGAACATGATGTCTGGGTTTCAGCGTGGTGTTCTAAGAATGACTGCCGACAGAGAAGTTTTCCTGGCTTAGATTAATTGGGCCCTTTTTTCTGGCTTCTGAGAATTAAGAACCTGCCTTGTTTAGCAAGTTTTTTTATATATATATTTAAAAATATGTCCAATGTAGGACACCCCACCAGACAGAGAGAGGCCCTATATTCTGTACAAGTTGTGTCTAGCAGATGTCTCCAGAGTGCTTGATGTGAAGGTTAACTAGAGCTCCGTACACCATGCAGACATTTCCAGCCCAAGTTAAAAGTTTAATCCCCTCCGTTTTGCTGAAAGCTCGCAGCACTCCTGTTTCACAAGCTTAAAAATCAGGAAGAACAGAGTGCTGCTTCCATTACTGCACATTACACAAAGATCTGAATGACATTTTAGCAAAAACGTGGACTTATTATTAAACATTATGCGCTCGGCATGATTTCATCACTTAGAAGGAGGGAGTGAGAGTACTGGAGGATCCTTGCGTCCCAGATGGTTCGTATCCTCCAGCCATTTGCTAAATTAAGTATCAGAGGATAACCGTTTATGTAATTATATCACAGATTAATTAATTAGCTCTTGCAGAAAGTGCCAAATAGATTTCAAGAGAGATAAGAGGGGTAGTCAAAGTAATCTATGAGAAATCAACCAGGAGTGAAACTGCTGAAAGCAACTTAAGTGCAGAGACTATAAAATAGTAAGTGCTCTTAAAGTTAGTATGAAGTGAAGTGGACCCTGCATTTTTACATTTTGGACATTCTACATGTTACTGTGCTTCCGTATGGGTCAGTGCATGAATATGGGACATTTTATCAACATAAAACTTCATATCTTATTTTTTCGGAGTTCTTTTAGAATAAGGATGTGCTTATCTCTGAGAAAAGATAACATGTGAAGGACTTTTTTATTAAATATGAATGATTTTCTTATCTTGACTACATCAGCTCCTTTACTATTCGGAGTGGTCTTTTGTAGATGATTAATAAACTCTTAACAGATTATCAGTAACACATCAACATATCAGTGAAATAGCAGGAGTTCAGCATCTGAATGCACTGAGGTAAATATCTTGTAGATGTACTGTTGATCTATTACTTAAATAGATGTATTGTTAACATGTTTACTCCCATTACATAAAACCTAACATTACCCAACCTTACCCACACCTAACCCTGGCCCTAATCCTAACCCTCACCTTAACCTTAATCTCAACCTAATGCCAGCCCTCATATGTTTTTGATATGTTACTGAGAGTCTGTTGAGTGTTTGTTTCATCTAAAAAGACCACTCGAAGTGTCACCATATCACCTCAACATATGAAAGTTTGAAGAATATAAAGATCTACATGCTGTCAAGTAAGTGTTGTTCATAAATAAGCAAATTACTAGTTGTACAGTCATACAATTATTTTTTGCCTCTTTAAAACTTTAAAAGAACAGTTGATTTGTATTTAGCAAACACAGTTTATCAGTTAACATAAATCATTTTAGCAAAAATACAGTTGTCTGAAAAAGTTTGGTCAAATACATTTTGTTGATTTTCTAAGTTAAATAAGTTAACACATCTTCTACAGAGAACACACTTCGGTATTTGCTGAATCTAACATATTACAAAAAAAATTAAACATAAAATAAGGCCCGTGCGAAAGTTAGGGTACATTGTATATTTTATTTCTTTTTTTTTTCCAATGTGTTAAACATAGAAAAAAATAGAACCCTGCATTTTTACATTTTGGACATTGTACATGCTACTGTGCTTCCGTATGGGTCAGTGCATGAATAGGGGACATTTTATCAACATAAAACTTCATATCTTATTTTTTTGGAGTTCTTTTAGAATAAGGATGTGCTTATCTCTGAGAAAAGATATCAAGTGAAGGACTTTTTTATTGAATATGAACAATTTTCTTATCTTGACTACATCAGCTCCTTTACTATCCGGAGTGGTCTTTGTTGATTTTCTAAGTTAAATAAGTTAACACATCTTCTACAGAGAACACACTTCGGAATTCGCTGAATCTAACATATTACAAAAAAAATTAAACATAAAATAAGGCCCGTGCGAAAGTTAGGGTACATTGTATATTTTATTTCTTATTTTTTTCCAATGTGTTAAACATAGAAAAAAATAGAACGTGTGCACTAAAATGTGAAGAAAAATGCCCTGTCTGTTTTTTCATTGATAAATAGATAAACAACTTTGATAGATGGTGCAATGTGACCTTACAGTTCTTGTAACAATGCACAACAGTTTGGGCAGCAGAGGTCTGGCTTGTAATTTGGCTGAGATACAGCATGTGATCTGTCATCACCTCAGAGAGGGCACCCAGTGGGCAGCGGCTGGCACCAGCCCTCTGCCAGCTCCACCTCCGGCACTACAGGGTGCTCTGCTACAGCCCGCGCCTCAAAGAGGACACTGAGGGGCCTGCCAACACAACACAGCCTGCTGGTCATCTGAGTATCCACTTCCAGAGCAGCCAAAGGCCACATAGCCTAGAACAGTGAATGAAAAGGTGAGTTTATCAATGGAACTAAGCCTGTTAGGATGCTAACGTAGCCACGATTCAGCTCAGTTACAGCTCTTTAGGAAATGACTCGGGGTGCATCCTGCACGCTTACACTTCAATTTGATTTGATTCCGTTGCAATTCAGAGCTGTTTCCAAAGTGCACTGAATATACAAATATGACTGAAGGTATTATTTACATAGTAAAGGATTATAAACATTACAGCACAACAAGCCATTGAGGCGGAAAGGGGGATCTTTTTGTTTGGAAATGAGCCAAAAATAAGCACATACTTTATTTAATACTGTTATAACAGATGATAATCAATATAATATGGCATTCCAAAATCAATGCAGTTCAACAGGCATTTTTACACCTTATCTGGCACATAAAAGTAGCTCATGCACATGAAAACATATTCACAGCTTGAATAAAATCAGGCCTTCAATGCATATTTAATAATGCTATTATATTATTAAGATAAAAGCATAAGGCCTATTTGGGCCAGCAATTGTTGAGGCCAGGCCCAGTTATCTTTCGGAACACTCTGCTGTCCAAGGCGTCAGCGCTGAGTGCCGAGTGTTCTGCTGACTAAAGCCATTCTGCCAGGACAAAAGCAGCTTAAAGTGGCTGCCTGGAGTAGGAAAGGTATTATCAGCAAATGACAGCCTTTACCTCCACACACTCACTCATGCAGTGTGCATGCACACACACATATGCACAAACACACAGTCACAGACCCACACTGTAGTTGGGTGGGCTAATCTCTGGGGCAGCAGGCTGCAGCGTGAATGGGTACAATGCAGGCCACTCTCTCAAAAGCCTGACTAGGTGAACTGAGGCTTCAAATTGCCTCCTACTTCAGATGAGGGCCTGATTACCTGACTCCATACTGCTGAAAAAATAGAGAGAGAGAGAGAGAGAGTGAGAGAGAGAGAGATCGGAACTGACTCAGTCAATACTAGTGGTATAAAAATGCATAAATGCATCATAAAGCAGATCTGCGGTGATACAGCAGCACTAATTTTGCAATATTTACATCAATCATAATAATCTTCAATGAAGTATGCATCCCATTTCTTAACAGTGGAAAAGTAAAATAGTCTGATTTTGTTGAAATATGGCTTTTTTTTTAAAGAAAAGTAATGATGATGTAAAGTTTGTGTTGTTTTCATTATCTATACTCCACTATGATGTTAACAGTTTTTCCAGTTACATCTGTATATTCAGTGTACTTCTAAAAACTGTACTGGATAATCCCAAAATAATCAAATTACGGTGAAATTTGGGATTTTATCATGCATGAAATGATTCTCCCCATATGGATAAGAAATACATTGGCATGGATTTTTTTATATACAAGATATATTGTAAATACATTGTTTTATTTCAAAATGTATTCCAAACACAAAGAGATTTTCCTTTTCGGGATGAGCTTAAAGAGGAATTTCACTAATCAAAATTTGTGCATAATACAGTGAGAAAGTGGTCTGATGTGAAATGGTCTGTTTTAGAACCAGCTTTTTTACAGCGGTGGTGACAGGAACCAGCCATTATGATGTCTGCAATGCATATATAGCCACTTATTCTATTTACTACTCAAAACTAGCCAAGGATGATTGCCTTGCATCATCCTGCGTATACCTCCCTGCCAGGACGGCTTTTAAAAAATGTTTTAGTCCCAAATTGTATCACAGAACTACCATGAAACAGTGTCTTGTAAATCAACCATCATTTTTGTCACCATTTAAAGTAATAATGTCCTGCAAGTTAGCTTTTAGTGGCACTGGGCACTTCATTAACATCTTTACAGTGGTGGTGATGGGAACCAGGGGTCATGATGGGTCACACAAATGTAGCCATTTTATTTACGATTCAAAATTCCCCAGTGATACTACATCTTCTGAGTTTTTATATGTAATGTTGATGATGGTAAAATACAGGGTGAGTCAAAAGTCACAGGACACCGTTTTATCTTTTTTTTTTTATGCTGTCACAAGCCTCCACGATGCGGTGCTGAAGGTGGTGTTTGTTGTGGGTTTTCTCAGCATACACAATTTGTTTGAGATGACCCCAGATATAAAAATCGATAATAAAGTAAAAAATAAAGTAAAAATAAAACGGTGTCCTGTGACTTTTGACTCACCCTGTAGAGGTAAATCTATTTTGCCTCGCAAGGCCCTGCATCTACCTCTTTGGCATAAATGGCTTTTAAAAATATGTTTAGGCTTAAACTGCGTCAACAAAAACAACGTAGAACATTCCTCATGCTCTAGAAAGTATATACTTCACCATTTGATGTAATATCTTTCTGTGAGGGAGCGTTTAGAGGCGTTAAGTCCTTCAGACGTCTGGTTCCTATCACCACCACTGTGAGCATTTCATCTCAAACCACTCTGAGTGACTTTGTTTGCTTTTTAACAACTGAAAAAATATGAATTAAAATCAGGTGGAATTTCCCTTTAAAATGGGAAGTTCAGATGGGAAGTTCAAAGAAATGCTTCCTTTTTCCCTTTTCATGTTTCTGTTCACTCTGTACTTTTCATTCTGGTGAAGAGTGATGCTTTATTCATAATTGGAGGGATGTATCATGCCTCTGCTGTTACTATCACTGGACTTTTTAAACAGCTGTTTTTGCTCTTCTCATTGAGCGCTGTGTGAGAATGACTGAGGAGGAGCAGGACAGGCTGGCCTCGCTCCTGCACTGAGGGAGGTGTAGGAGGGAAGACCAATAGCACACTGACTGCAGGCTACGGCATCTGCTCCCCTTTTTCTCTGTATCTCACCCACACACACACACACACACACACACACACAAATGGATTCATGCCATCTGACCTGACCAGAGTGAGCAATAAAGTGAACCCCAGCAGTGTGACCAGCTGACAGGAACCATTCTCTGGCCAAGGATCAGTGAGAGAGAGCGGTGGGAAAGATTACGCCTGCGCACACACTGCACTACCCACAGCTAGTCTTTCTGCCTGCAGCAACAGGAAGGGGCAATGTCAGCAGGGTTGGGTATACGGATGGGTATAGATGCCAGTGACACAAGCTTTTGAATACACAGCCAGTACACAAACAGATCTCATGGAATTTTCACTCAAATCTCAAATAAAATACTCTTAGCTCTTAGCGTGGACACATGATTCTGGAGAAAACGTTTCATCGCTCTACAACAGGGGTATTTAATTAAAACTCACTAAGGTCCAGTCAAAGAAAATTTCCTCAAGCGAAGGTCCTGAACATCATAACGTCTAACTTGTATTATGATTCAGAGCCATATACTGTTTACTGAAGTAGCTTAGTAGGCAGCATCTTATAGTCGTCAACTGAATATCAATGAAATCAGGTACAATTCAGTGATATTTCAACATTTATTTTCAGTTTTCTCTTTTTGGAGCACGTCAGGTGAAATAATCTGGCTCACTTTCTTCTCTGACTGCTGTGTCTCGCCTCGTCCTTTCCCTGTGTGAGCGCCTCTCAGTCCAGTCCAGTCTCAGTGCGCATCGTGATGGACAGATCTGATTGGCTGAGTAGCATCATCTGTGATATTTACAACGCATGCGATTGGTCTGGTGGCGATAAAACGGGTAGCATTATGACTAGAAATCATACACCAATTAAAATAGGACCCCGTCGAAACAAATGAATCGTCCATAGTTCATTGGTTGTAGGTCCACGTCCGCATAGGACAGCGGACCGCCGCCTACTAGTGACCTCTGCTCTAGAACCTTTAGATTATGGAGATGTTCTTTAAACTTTTAAAAGAGTCTTCACAGTCATACATCTCATCTCACACATCCATTGAAAGGTTCTTTAGGGAGCCAAAAGCTTTCTTCCAAGGCATTGCTCCAAAGAACCCCTTCTAGAAACTTTTATTTTTAGAATATGGTGTACTGGCTTCTTTTAGAGCACTAGCATGTTCACACTGGGTGACGTTCTGACGTAGAGAAGTGAAGCGCAGAACGTTGCACAAGGCGCTCAGTGGCCATAGCAAACGGGGCGTGGCCTCGCAAACCTTGAACACTGACCATTCAAAAACAAGAACTGGCCCAAACGGCAATCAGCAGAGCTTAGTGTTCTAGTACACTTGGAACCATCATCATAACAGAAATTAACAACTGAATTTTTTTTTTTTATTATTATTATTATTTCCTGTCATTTTGTATCAATCTAAAGCCTCAACTTTGGATAATTAGCTACCCTGTTTGATAGCATTAGTTAGCTTAGCCTAGCAGCTGATATGAAGCAATATAACTACTGCATGGTTCTGTGCTCACACATTCACAAAAACATTGCCATTTACACAACGTTGTGTTGAATCAAGCAAGCCTTATATTTACCACTTATTAGTGTGAAAATATAAACAAAAACACTCGTTTGAGTGTCTTGGCTGCTCAAAACATTAGCTAGTATATGCATCTTGCTTATGCCACTGTGCGGACGAGCAACAACTAACTACGAGTAACAGTTCTACAAACAACAATCGAGATATGCCGTCATTCTGTTCTACGTTCTGGTGCCCTCACTCATGCAGTTGTAGCAGCAGTAGTACTTGGAACCTTCAGCCAGTGGAAGAAGCACAGTCCCAATTTTCTGGCGCCAAAGGTCATTGTAGTTCATAGATGCTAGATGTAAGAAGAAGCTCCTCAGTACATGAGTTTTTATCCTGGTGCCTTTTCACTCCCACTCGGATTGGTATTTCCTCGGCCACTTTAAGTTGTACTTTAATCTGTTATTTCACAGAAGTCATATTATTTGACTAGAATGTGGTTCAGAGCTACTTTGCTACAGCTACACATTATTGGCTCATGACATAAAACATTGTTAGCTATTCATACAGTGTGGTATAAAGTGTGGTGGAGGTCAGTGTAAGTAGAGGACGGTTACCTCCGAGGGTTGAAGTGGTGATGCCAGCAGGCCGCTGGGCAGTGATGGGCACTCAGCACGACTGATTCTTCTGTGCCAGCCTGCGCTCTGCCAAGCATTCTAGATTAATAGCACTCTACCTGCTCAGTCCTCTAACCTCACAATTACCTTCACACTCAATACCCACGCTGTATTTGACTACAGTTAAGACATGATAATCATGAAAAAGCTGATACAGTTCATTAAATGACTTTCAGTGTAACTATATACTAAATATGTTGTGGTACAGAGAAGATCCAAATTTTCTGTGAAAAGTAAAGTAAAACATGCAGAGATTACAACCGACTCCAAATCCTATTTCGTTACGTCCTCCAGAGGCAGCCAGTCATTCAGTAGAGCAGACGCAGACAGTGTGCGGTCGGCTGGAGGCATGCTGCAATGGATTATGTAACATTTTGAAAAATAGCTTGAGAGAGAGAGGGACAGAAAGAAAGTGTGTTTGTGTAACTGCTGCCACAAAGATCTCAAAAAAACAAGAGCACTGAAAAATTGATGAAAGGCAAAAAACAAGAGAGTAGAAAGACGGAGCAGAGAAAAAGTAAATCAGAATGTGCAGAGCACTGGGCCTGAGGACTGTGTATCTTAATTCAGTCCCAGTCTGCTCGTGGCCCTGTGGAAAACATGGTCCTTTTACTACAGTGAGGGCCCCAGCTTTGATGCAGGGTGACAGGCCTTTAAAATGTGCATTAACCCGGACCTGAATTCATCTCTGTGTGCAGCAAACACACTACAGAGGTCTTTTAACCGCTGAAGATGTGATGAATAAAGTGGCCCTGTTTCTTCTGTCCAAATTCTTAATTCATTTAGTTTTACCAGTATGACGTAATGAAGAGCTTACTAGACTAGACTCTCTGGTGTAACATGTGTTTAACCTAGCAATACAAAAGACACTGTAATGTAGACACAAAACTATAGTAACACAATACTGTCTTCAGTAGTAACAATAGTTTACGATAGGGTCTAATTTAAGTACCGTTACAAAGTTACTTTACACTAGATGAAGGCTGTTTTGGCCTTTCCTCCACACACAAATGTCGCTTTAGGTCTCTGAAAACTGACCTTTTGCAAAACTCTTTCCAGGGTGAAGATGGTCAGTTTTTTCAATGTTGTTAGACAGGCGTGTCTAATCACTACTGATACCCTACGACTGAAAATCTGGATCATTATACTGAAGGCAGGGCGGCACGGTGGCGTGGTGGGTAGTGCTGTCGCCTCACAGCGAGGAGGGCCTGGGTTTGATTCCCCGGCCGGGTGACCGGGGTCCTCTTTGTGTGGAGTTTGCATGTTCTAATCACTGAGTGTCCGTGTCTCCTCCAGGTTCTCTGGTTTCCACCAGTCAGGCCAATTGCCCCTGTGTGTCAGTATGTGAGTGAGTGACTGTCTGTCTGCCCTGCAAGGGACTGGTGACCTGTCCAGGGTGTATCCTGCCTTTCACCCGATGACCACTGGGATAGGCTCCATCACCCCCCTGTGACTTCGGCTTAGAAAATGGATGGACTACACTGAAAATTATTGTGATGGTAGTAAATGATTTCACACAGTGACCTTATATGAGTTTGCTCATTACTTACAAACAACACAGTGCACTGTGGGTAACCTCTGAGGTACACTGGCTGTACACTACTGTAGCATGGCCGATGCCAGCCGGGTTCAGGAAGGACTGAGGCCAGGGTGGAGAACAGCAGTTGCCGTTATTCTTTATTTTCACTCACAAAACACAAACGAATGAAACTGAATCTGACCACCTGTCCATGGCTACAACACTAGACCATTCAGTCCCTTTCCCACCTCAGCCTTTCAGGCCTTCAGCCTATCGCTGCTGCTGCTCGTCCCTCCTCTCTCTCTCTCCGTTCCCTCTCTCTTTTTGAAGGTGTTTATTAAGGGCAGCATGAGCTCCTGAGCCGAGAGGGCAGGAGAGCTTGTTGCCCCGCGGCCCCGTCACTGCCTCCACTACATGGCTCGCCCACCGGGATCGAACGCAAGGAAAAGTAATGTGGCATCGCTGCTGGAATGGAGGCAGGACTCAGGAGGCAGGACTCAGGAGGCAGGACTCAGGAGGCAGGACTCAGGGCTTGTGTGCCGTTTTAGCACACTGGATATTCTGCTGGATGTTTTCTACTTCAAAATGGCGAAACCCCAAAATAGTGCACTATACAATCACTGGCCATTTTATTAGATACACCTGTTCAATTGCTTGTTAACACAAATAGCTAATCAGCCGATCACACGGCCACAACTCGGTGCATTTTGGCATGTAGAGGTGGTCAAGACAACTTGCTGCAGTGCAGACCGAGCATCAGAATGGGGAAGGTGCACCTAATAAAGTGGCCGGTGAGTGTATAAAAGAAACAAGTAAATGTTTTAATAGATAAAAGAGTCACAAGCTTCACCTTACACAGTATTTTCCCTCACACTCCCTCTGTTCTGCAGGAACACGCTGCTCTCCTGCTCCTCGTTTTCAGCAGTGCGGCTCCTGAGTGCGGTGTGAGTAAAGGACAGTACTGTTTCTCACACAAATATAAATTAGCTTAGCTGATCAGTTTCATTTCACACTAAATCTGGATGGGATGATGCAGTGAAACAGTGAAAAAATGGATGGGAACTCACCTGCTTGGCAAGAGTAAAAGGTCTCCTGGCCAAAGTATCAGAAGTACTTTGAAGGTCTAAATAAAAATGTAAGGAGTAAAAAGTTAATAAAGCATTTTTCTCTTGAAAATCTAACTAAAAATACAAATATTGCATTTCAGTAAAACTTGAATGAAGTACAAATCTTACATATTGTATCAAAGTACAGTTGCAGATTTTTTTCCAAAATGCTGGTTATCCATTTATCACAATTTAGGACGAGGTTTTTTTTTAAGAATAACATTTTAACATGTTTATTTCTCTAGTAAAGATTATATTGAAGACGTATAACTGTATAATGCACCATTAATATTGCTTCTATATTTCTTGTTAGGTCACTAAACTCTGTTCCACCCCAGCTTTTTTCTCTTTGTACTCTTTGTTTATTAACATTTTCCAATTCTATAGCTTATGCCTCATAGCCTTAACATCTCAGATATGCTATTATTCATGTGTATAATCTGAGATTGGACAAGATTCAGAAATTTACTGGATCCATTAATTGTTAATACGCTGAAATTGATAGTTACACAGCCCTTCCACAGATAAAGCAATATTGACATTGAAATTATGGGAGTGATGTAGCATAATAATGAGAAATAATAAAAAATATATGTTTTTTTATAGTAGCCATAGCCACAAAGCAGCAGATATCCATGTCCAAGGCCCTAATGAGCAAGCCAAGGTCAACAGTAGCAGCTGGGGCATCTTTGCCTGTTTACCTGCACTGTTCTTGTAACATTCCCTGCTCCTGTGTCCTGTCAGTAGCCCCAGCATGTAATTAAAGCAAAGGATTGCTTGATTGTCTTCTCTAGTATTTACACCCCATGTTATTATGTTGTTCCTTGCTTAGTATTGTCTCAGCTTGTATGTACCCCTGTACCTTTAGTGTTGGCTTTGTCAGGGTTGGTTTTCTTCTTTGACTAGTTAGCCTCTAGCCCTGCCTCGTCTTGTCTTCTTTTGTTTATGGTTCTCTCTGTGTAGTTTCTAGTCTTGTTTCTTTGTTTGTTTCTTGTCAGGGGTTATCATTCTCACTCTTTGTGAACTCTATTAAACCAAACTACTTGCACTTTGTATCCTGCCTTCATGTCTCCTTGGTTACAGTGAGCAACAAACCTTGAGAGGAATCAAGACTCAAAAGGGGAATCCAGCCTCCTCTACTCAGCATCATGATAAAAATGTATAAATTAATATGTAAACCAGGAAAACAATGTTAGAAGAAATACAGTCGTCAGTGTAGCATTTGACTTCTATCCAGTGGATTAGTTATTTAGGATATTTTTGACGGGCGGCACGGTGGCGTGGTGGGTAGCGCTGTCGCCTCACAGCAAGGAGGGCCTGGGTTCGATTCCCTGGCCGGGTGACCGGGGTCCTCTCTGTGTGGAGTTTGCATGTTCTCCCCGTGTCTGTGTGGGTTTCCTCTGGGTTCTCTGGTTTCCTCCCACAGTCCAAAGACATGCAGTCAGGCCAATTGGACGTGCTAAATTGTCCCTAGGTGTGAGTGTGTGAGTGACTGTCTGTGTCTGTGTGTCTGCCCTGCGATGGACTGGCGACCTGTCCAGGGTGTATCCTGCCTTCCGCCCGAAGACTGCTGGGATAGGCTCCAGCTCCCCCCCGCGACCCTGACGGAGAAGCGGCTTAGAAAATGGATGGATGGATGGATATTTTTGGCCTGAGGTTAGACACTATCGGTCATGGTTTAGTTGCTGCACTGCCCACTGCCAGATGCAGTTTGTGGAGTCAGCTGGGTTTGCAGGAGGGACGGACAGCTTCAGTCTTGAAGGCTACAGCTCTGCGCAGTGTATTCTTTCTTACCCTTGAATTTGCATGGAAACCTCTTTGCATGATTCATACACATATGCTCACCTGCTTTTGTTTGTTTGTTTGTTTGTTTGTTCGTGTGCACAGCCTGCCAAAATTAGTCATCAGTCTACCCAACTGTTGGACTGACTAATTGACTGACTACTAATTGAGCGACTGACTGACCAGTGACTGTTTGACTGACTGTCCGAACTCACACGGCTGTCTAATGGACTAGTTGACTGTTCAGCCAACCAATTGCTATTTATTTGCTGTGGCTGCAATATTTCCAAAAAAGAAAAAAATAATAACACTGAAAAACAACAATAAACGAGTTGTTGCCACACAGAGGGTCCACATTCATCCGTCTAATCATTTCGTAGGTAGCTTGGTATCTTTGAAGAGCCAGTTTCCTACAACTTTGTTTTTTGTCTGAGATCCACCTATAACATTTGTGCGGTTTTACCTACTTTAAAATACTTTAAAATAAACAGGCTGTTTTAACTGTGCCTTTAAGACTGATATATACAAATGTAAAAGCTCTGTTCTAATTGGCTGTAGTGTAACTAGTCTGAGCTGTAACACGCCTTAGAATTTTGAGTGGGTGGGGCTAAACTGCTATAGGCCTTAACAGGTGAATAAATGAAAATGAGTTGGTTCCAGTGAAATCACAGAAAGAGTGGATTCAAAACAGGCTGTTTCTTGCAGCTTAGTTTCCATTAATAGACAATACAGGCTGAGGTGTGAATGGTACACTCTGATACTGCAGCTGAAATGTACCACAGAATGGTTACACCTTTTTTCGGAATTGCTCTGGTGTTACAGGTCCAGGGAAGGTTAGCAGGAGTCTGCACACTGGAAACTGTCTCAGCAAACACTTCTCACTACCTCTTCATCCACACTGTTTGTTCTCTGGCTTCTCTTGTGCATCCTGAGGTCAGTAATGTGCCTGCCTGTTTCACCACTTTGTCACCTTTCAGCTTCATTTGCACACTTTCAGCGCTTTGCATTTGCTTATAAATAGGCGACTGTCAGCTACATGTATTACAATATATTGTGTCCAGTAAAGAATCAGCTCTCTTCTAGTTAACAGACACCTTAAAGAACTTCTTTTAGGTTTTACAGAAGCGATAGAGGATTCCAAAATGCCCATTAACCTTCAATATCTATGGAAGAAGATTGCAGTAAGAAGGCAGTGTGGTGTGTTAGTTCTCTTCTGGTTGTTAGTGAGTGGGGGATGCAGTGTGAGACAGTTGGACATGGCAGCCCACTGTCTGCCCGCTCTCATCAGCCAACTGCCAACAGGAAGCCTCCCAAATAGACAGAGCGTGACCACTGCTGTGTCAGCAATCCCAGCCCTTAGAGAGCTCACACACACACATATGGTACGCACCAGTTAGGCCTATATGTCTCTCACATACACATACTTAGTTACAGGTAGGGGTTTTGAGAGCGGTCAAGTTACATTTGCAATACCTTGACTTTTTTACATTTATATGAACTCCTCTGATAGAAGTTCAGTACAGTGAGGATAAATATCCAAATAACTAATTGCTATCACTTATCAGTCCAGGAGAAGGAGTTGTTTTGACTTCAGCACTTTGTGCTACTCAGGCTTTAGTAGAGCACAATAACACTGAGATTAATAACTGATCATCACATTGATTTATCAGTCTACTCAGGCTTTAGTAGAGTACAATAACATTGAGATTAATAACTGACCATCACACTGATTTATCAGTCTACTCAGGCTTTAGTAGAGCACAAAAACACTGAGATTAATAACTGACCATCACACTGATTTATCAGTCTACTCAGGCTTTAGTAGAGCACAAAAACACTGAGATTAATAACTGATCATTACATTGATTTATCAGTCTACTCAGGCTTTAGTAGAGCACAAAAACACTGAGATTATTAACTGATCATCACATTGATTTATCAGTCTACTCAGGCTTTAGTAGAGCACAATAACACTGAGATTAATAACTGACCATCACATTGATTTATCAGTCTACTCAGGCTTTAGTAGAGCACAATAACACTGAGATTAATAACTGACCATCACATTGATTTATCAGTCTACTCAGGCTTTAGTAGAGCACAATAACACTGAGATTAATAACTGACCATCACACTGATTTATCAGTCTACTCAGGCTTTAGTAGAGCACAATAACACTGAGATTGATAACTGATCATCAGCAGAGCAAAGCAGAGCTTCTTTTTTAATTTTCTTTGAGTACCTCTTTATACATTGAGCAATGATTTAAAATACCTAATAAACAAGCAGTGATGGTGTTTCTTTTAAAGATGTTTTGTAAATATTTTAATTTAGTGGGTGAGGACTCAAAGTATTCTCCTAAAAATGTAAAAGATAACTCATTCTGAATGCTGCCTTCATAAAATGTAACCTGGACAGAAGACAGATACATTTGGTATTATGGAAGCTTCAACATGACGTTTTAAACAAAGCACTTTACTGAAGATGAACATTTTAAAGTAGGACATCATGCTCACTGACTCAAAACACTCTACTATCCCACAGGAAGAAGCACATAACTAACAACATCACATCACTCAGTGTGAGTAAGACCTATTTTTGGGTATATTTATTACAGGACTGGATCATATTCATTTGTTCTTACTCACTTACTCATTCTTACCCACTCCAATGCTTCCTGCTGATATTGGCCCCAAAGCCGATACCCATCAATACTGATCTGTACTTTCCTTCCATGATCAGCTGAGCAGCTGAAATGGGGACAAATTAAGATTACTAGGATTGCCGCGGTGTAATTTAGTGGTTTACAAAGATTTAAAATGGACTTTTACTGTACATCTTACTCTAAAATCCTGTCATATTCTCAGAAACACACTGCAGTGATTTCTTAAGCTCGGTACCTACTTAGTTTAGTCATTAAGCCAAACAAGTTTGAACTTGTTCAAAGGATTCTCTCACAGCTGGTGACAGATCCTCTTAAGGAAGATGTTATTTTAGGCTGACAAGAAATGATCAGCTGTGCATTGCCATGTTTGTGGATGATACTATTAGTGAAGAGAAGATTTTGTACAGTGTGTTACAGACATGCTGCTTCAGTTGGTTTTAACAGAACACATTTACGGCTATGTGAAAAGAAAAAAGTCAAGTCAAATTTATTTGTAGCGCTTTTTACATCTGATGCTGTCACAAAGCAGCTTCACAGAACTCCAGTAAAGACAAAGTTTTAACATGAATGTAAAAACCCCAGGTGAGCGAGCCAGGGGGGCGATGGTGGCAAGGAGAACCTCCCTCAGAGCTGAGGAAGAAACCTTGGGAGGAACCAAGGCTCACAAGGGGGAACCCATCCTCCTCTGGTCAGACTACAAGTGATTATACTACTAATATTAATAGCAGTAGTATTAGTAGTATTAATAGCTAGGAGTCCATATAAATACACTATACTGTAAGTGTCATGTACATGAAGTTATATAAACTCATGCTGACATTCTCAGTTCTATTTGTACTTCGGTTCAAACAACACAGCATCGTATCAAATGATTGTTTTTGCATTGATTTTTTGGTTACTGCTTCAGCTCCTCAGTCAATGCCTACAGGATAAGTTGTAACATTTGCCCTCCTGCTGCTTTGGGCTGAACAGTTCATTAATAGTATGTACTGGAGACCAAGTTCACCCTTTCCTTTGTAGCGGAGATGTGGATGTTTACCACATTTCTAAAGGAATCTACCTGAAATGCACATGCATCTCCTTTCATGCTAAGTAAGGCTATAAGATAGAAACTAAAAGTGCATTTAAACAAGCGAAGAAGTTTAAATCAGAGAAATAAACAGTGTTAAAACGTACCCAACAGTTTTATTTAAATGTCAACAGTTGTGTTGTTAACTATGTGATTGCCATGCAAAACACAAACGGTGGAAACAGTTTCACCTGAGAAGACTCTTTCATTTCATAACAAGCAGAAACACAGATCTGTACTGTAAAGGCTTCCGGTACCATAGGGAAATATCAAAAACAAATTTGGATTTTTTTTTCCCCATTTTCACAGAGAGAACCATCACAAAGATCAGTCTGAATTCAGAGGCCAGCACCATATTAGGAACATCCTTGAGCAAATAAGATCACGCATTTATCTGAATTTGACATTTTCTTAGGCACCATTTCAATGTTTTTTAACGTCCTCGCCAACTTCATCACTAGACATCACTCCCCCAAGGAGGGGACATTAAGGAGCAGAACACACCTGCTCTCGGCTAGGACAGACTCGCTGAGCTAATTAGCTTGCCATTATAAGCTTTGCATGTAATGTATAGAAAACTGAACAGTCTGGTTGTAAGCCTTGGTTTCGAAAAATTATTGCATTTATTGTTTGTTGCCTTTATTGGCTTAATTTTGTTGTTGCTGGCTGTGTAGCCTAACTAACAAGCTAGTAAAGTTGTTTGAGCAGTCATGCGTAACAGATGAAGTCTGCTACCTGAAACTTAGTATGAACAAAGCAAATCAACAGTATTTTATTGCTAAGGCTTACAAACAGCTTTCTCCACCATTTCAGGTTTGCAAAGGGAAATGCGATGATTTGTAAGTTCCGCTGCTGAAGTCGACACCCCTCTGAGTGCTCATCTAACACATTTCACTTGAGCCATTAAAGTAAGACAGCATTGGGGAAACCCCCCGAGGGGAAATGGCAAAGAGAAATGAACTAATTCATGCTTGAAACAGGTGGTTAATCTTTCGCTAATAGGTAGCACACAGCATGGGAAAGTAAACAGGATAGTTTGACCAAAAAGCATCACCCCTTTAATTTAATAATAATGCCTGACATGAGCCAGAAAAAACTGTTATTCATCTATTGCTGCTACTGTACTTCTGCACTTGTGTGTGCTTGCCAGCAGCACCTTGGGGAGCTGTTCAGCAGTAAGCCAATCTTTTCTGAATTGTCAGTGAAGACATGCATGTAGACTTCTGCATGTCCAGCCAAGGCCACTCTGCGCCATCTTTTGCATTACAGTCAGGTCCTTTAAAAGAAACTCGCTGACTGAGCTGCTCTGGACTTAGGTCTGGGGTGATGGGAGTCTCTCTTCTTTTACTTAAAGTTTATACTTGTGTTACAAACCATTATTCATCCCATGTAGCTTTAGCTGTGATCGCTCATGCTAGAGAACAGAAAGTCGGCCAACATAATGCTGGTAAATGTAGACCTAGTGCAAATATTCCCAAATAATGCCTGGCTAGATCCTTTGATTATAAAGCTTAAGCAAATATTATCACATTGGAGCGCACACTGTTCACATGTAGTCTCTTAGTTTCAGGTTATTAATAAATTACCTATTCTTATATTGTTCCTGGCATATCAAAGAAAACAGACAAGGCTCTTCACAGTAGTATATTTTTGGAGATGGTAAGGCTTCAGATCAAACGCTCAGGCACTGAGGAGCCAAGACAGAGCTTCTTACAGCCTCCGAAAAAAGATAAAAATATGCCAGGGAGGCTTTTGTTAATGTGGGTCATAGCGCACACGTTTCAGATTAGAACACCAAAGACACCGATTGTCCTAGAAAAGCAATGATTCACTTTCTCAAGGCAATATAACGCAGGTAAGGCAGGTCATTTTCGTAAGTTCATAACCGACATGGTGCTAGAATATGACAATAAACAAAGACGTATAAAACCTTTCGTCCAAATAAGCCCCAACACTGAAACTAGAGCACTACAAAGGCTGATGATGCTATTCTCTCAGAATGCACAGACAGCTGATGTAAAGGCTTTGCAATAAAGCATAGAAAACAGTTCGGAATGGTTAAAGTTTGTCGTTTGGTGTGATCTTGATGTCGGCTCTGGAGTTGTGTCGCCATTCTAGAGCTGCCCTCCCTCCACCTGCTTCAGGATGTACAGGATTCCGATGTTGTCGATGGTGACGAATGATTTGAAGTCAGGTGAGACGTGGATGCGCTTCAGATTGGCCCCTGTGGTGTAGAACGTCTGCAGGGCTTCTCCTCTCTCCACACTCCACCACTGCAGCAGAGACAGGAAAAAACATATATGTTATTACTGGGTTTTACTGGGAAAACACACAGCAGTTTTAATCAATTTTCATGGCTTCCTAAGAATTTTCATTTGTTTTTTTTTTTGAAAGATTCTGATCACTTAAAATCAATCGTGAAAAGATCACTCGATTACTTATATAACTAATTGTGACAGCTCTACAAGCCATTAGCTATAAAAAGGGAAGAAGCACACACAGAGGAGCACTCTTCAGGGGGAAGTCTTAATATGGCAGTTTCACGAGCAATAACACTTGAGCTTTGTTGTCAAGAAAGAATTATTCTCGGACTGGGTGCCAGACTGTTACGTCACTGTTGGCTGCACTACCTAGTCCACCTGTCCACGGAGGAAGAAGGGCTGCTTGTATCAAACCATCTGGCACCCGAATGGAATATTCTAACAAACAGGCAAAGAATTTCAGCTACATTTTCTCAGGCTTATTTGTGAGGCAGAGCTTCTTGTTAAAAAAAAAAAAAAGAGAGAGAAACAAAAAGAAAAACGTGTTAATAGAACTGTCATTTGGCGCATGTAAAGAGAACGCCAGTCCTGTAGGTAGGAAGTGGCCCAATATAATCCACTCCAAGCTCCAAACTAGTTTGTGAAAATCTCATTACTCTGAGGAAAAGGAGGCCACTACACAGCGAACAGCCAAAGCATCAGCGACAAGAACTGATGCTTTTAACATGTTTGTTTTCTTACAACCACCTCACGCACATCCAACAGATTCATTAATCATACAGAGCTCTGAGTGAATAAATGTGTCTCATTTGCATTTTAGCAGATCGGTGGCCAGAGCGCCGAGCTGCAGTGTGAGACCGTTTAAACAGCAGACCCATCTGCAGTATCTCCAGTGAAGATACAACGGCACACTCACACACCCACACACATCCACCTCAACACCCAGCAGCTGCTGCAGAAAACCACCACGGCTTCTGTTACCTGTAAGATCCTTTTAAAACACTCTGTAAAAACAGCCAAAGATATGGTACAAAACTGAGTTACCACTGTGAAAAAATGAAAATGTACAGTGAGAAACTAAAATTAAATATTAAATAAAAATAAAAATAATATCTGACAATAAATACTGTCAGAACAAAACATTGAATCTCAATGTTTTGTCAATTTCATTACTATTTTTCTTTTATTCTTTACAGGATTTAAAAATGCCAGCTGCCCTTTACATTATGTTAACATGTCATGATTAACAGACCAATAGAAATGGTGCAAAATTAACTGAAAAGTCTATTTAACCCATCCATCCATCCATCCATCCATCCATTTTCTAAGACGCTTCTCCGTCAGGGTCGCGGGGGGGTGCTGGAGCCTATCCCAGCAGTCTTCGGGCGGAAGGCAGGACACACCCTGGACAGGTCGCCAGTCCATCGCAGGGCAGACAGACAGTCACTCACACACTCACACGTAGGGGCAATTTAGCACGTCCAATTGGCCTGACTGCATGTCTTTGGACTGTGGGAGGAAACCGGAGAACCCGGAGGAAACCCACGCAGACACGGGGAGAACATGCAAACTCCACACAGAGAGGACCCCGGTCACCCGGCTGGGGAATCGAACCCAGGCCCTCCTCAGTTAAGAAATTTTCCAGTTTCTGCTGGGGGCTTCTCAGAGCAAAACTGGGCAAAATTATCAGCATTTTCTGTTCAGCTTAAGTGTCCTGGTAATATAAAAATAAAAAGATCTCATGGCTTCAAAACATGTATCCACAGCTGAATTCCAGAGAGACTCTGCTATGACCAAAAATCCTACTCATTGCTTCGCTCATTCACACAAGCAGAGCATGTATAGCAGTTTGAAATTTTTCCGCCAGGGGGCAAAGAAGTTGTTGTTGTGTGCATCAACAGTGCTACCTGTTGTGCCGACAGCTGTATGCAAAAGTTTTAGCACCCCCAGTCAAATGACATTTTGTTGATTTTCAAAGTGAAACATGTTCCTTACAGAGAACAGTCCTAAATTAGATATTTTTATATCTGAAATTAGATATTTTTAAATCTTACATTAGATATTTTTATATCTTAAATTAGATATTTTTATATCTTAAATTAGATATTTTTCCTGCAAATTTTAGTGCACAACTTTATTTATTTGCTTGAGTTGAACATATCTGGGGGAAAATAATAACATTTAAAATGTGTGATGTTAAACAGCAAATAAACAGTAATTATACATTAAAATATTCAGAGGTGTGTTCTCCGCAGAAGATGTTCAACATAACATGTAACTTGACAAGACACCCCCAAACATTTGCATATAGCTTAACGCTTCCATTTGCGTCTCGATAGCTGCTGTAGCTTCGTAGCTCCAGTGCAAAAGTAAAGAAGGAAACTTCAGACAACAAACATGTCCTGGCTGATGGACTACATTTGGTGTAAAGGCGATAACTGTGTGAAACTATTTAAGAAGTAAAATGTTGGACAGCGTTGAGAAGCCTTGCTGAACTCTGCTCTGCTGCAGCCTATAAAGGTCACCCAGTCGCGCACACACAGATGGTGGCAGAGGCAGTGAGTAATGGCTCAGGGTCTGCTGTGTAGAGAGCTCATATGAGAAACAGCCAGCTGCTGCCTTCAGCACAAGCACTGTGTGGACACACTGCACGTCTGTCTGCAAACGCGTCCACCACAGCAGCTCAGCCGTTATAAACTGCAGCACACAGCAGCAAAGAGTGCAAAACAGCCCCACCCCAGCGTGATTAACACAGTGATTTAAATATAGGTGGCACAGTAGAACATTATGCGCAGTAAATCTAGCATTTATGTAAACTGAGTGCAGTCTAAAAAAAAAACATGAAAAAAGGCCAGCTTCAATTATTCAACTTGTGAAAGGCAGATCTCCCCCAATCCACAACCCCACCCCCCCGTGCACCATGCGTCGCTCTGCTTCTGTCTGTGGCCGCAGAGCTGCAGGTGGTTGCACTGCATTCTAGCTTTGAGCAAATAAATAAATAAATGAGCTCATCTCATCTCTGCTTTAAAAGTAAGCAGTGGTCTCCTGTATTTGAAGTGCATCTCACTGAATATCTGTCTGTTTATGATCCAGTATATGATCTAATACCTTGTGAAAAGCAGGAAAAGTGGCAATGCCTCTTAAACCATTATAAAAATCAAACATGTAGCTGATTGTGATTAACAGCTTTGGCCTTATTTGCTTAAACCTGATTCCCATTTAAAAAGCAATGCATGTTCTTAGACCTGTATGGAATGACAAAATACAGCTCGTCAGAAAGTATCGCTTTCAATAATTCAGACTGAACAGATCATCTTCATCATGTTTCCATCAGGTTTAATGAATGAAAGATGTGATTTCCATTTAGTGATCACCGTTTCTGATTACATAAGTGGACCTGATAAGATGGTTAATGAGTAGATACAAGCTAGCTGTCCCTAATAAAGAGGAACTCTGTGTAAACCAGAGCCGAGATGAGAGGTAAAGCAGTCTGTGGATGAACAGAGAGACGTGTGGCCGTGAGTGTGCTCAGTCTCCATTAAGCGCTATGGCGCGCTCACAGGAGAGCACATTCCTTTGGGAGAAAGGCACAGAAGAGAAGAAAGAGCGACCTTGCTCCAGTGTACACATCAATCATTCCGTCCAATCAGAGTAATGCGGCGCAACGTCTTAACAGCAAGACTCAATGGCGAAATGGTGAGAGCTGAAGGTGAGAGAAAGCCATAAAGACTCAGCGCTTCAGGAACACACACACGACAGCGATGACAGAAAGCCCAGAAATCACAGTGTTTGTTCTGATAACTGTTGAAAAATGAAGGTTTTGTGGCAGGCGCTGCGAGAGGCCGGCTTTATGAAAGGAGCCCCTGGCAGCTTCTCAGCGCTCATAAAGACATGAATAAAGAAAAAGGTAGGAGAAAATGGAGGACAGTCACTAGGTGAGTCTGCAAGACAAAGACAAGAGCTCGAAAATGGTCCCCTAATCACTTCTGCCTACAGCAGAAAATCTGGAGCACTTTATAGAACAGAAGGGTTTAGGAAAGGGACAAATAAGCTTCAGGCTGCTTTACTCTTCGAGTGACAGAAGCCAAATAAAATGTAACCACAATGAATAATTACCACAACTAATTCTGCCAAACACACCGTTACTGGACTGACTAATCAGAAGACTTTTATTATATGTACGGATGTATATAAAGAGGAGAAATCAAACAACTTGTGTTGTATTTTAAAAGATGATTAGCATGCCAATGAAAAACAACAGGTAAGGCTTTCTTTTAGAGTCTAAGTAAGCTCCAGGTATTAACCAGGTAAGAGTCAGGTACAAACTCTAAAGTACTGGATAATTATTTTGGGTAACATGATGGCGAGTTCAGTGTAAAACGTTCGTACACAAATAAAGCACAAGGAGTGTTTATATAGTATGTACCTGTTTATTACCTATGAACAGAACTGAATCTGGGCTAAAGATTTTATTGAGTCTTTATCATTTACTTTACTGCATGTGGAATTATAATGAAATGTATTATTATGATGCTTGTACTTACCAACTTACTACACAAATATGTATGAGGTATTTTAATATGTCCTTTAACAGTTTATTGGATTATTAGCTAGAACCTTTTCCGGTGTGGTTAAATTAATCTGTATTACAACCCAATGCAACCCAAAATAAGTAATGAATATTACTTTGGAGTGTGTATCTCACACCTCCCAGCTAAACACCTCGAGTTTATGGGACTGTATAAGAAAGCATTATATTGATAAGAAATTTCTTTAATTAAATGATAAAGTGGGCTTAAAATAATGCCACATTTTTGCTGAACAGGCCTGTGAGATCCATTTTAAAGCCTTTGTGGTTTATTATGATCATTTGAATGACACTCCTAAGAAGCAACATGCCACGAACACTATGGCATTTAACAGTTTCAGGGTATTTAATCTCAGATATTAAATTACAGGCCTAATTGTGTGTTTATGTACCAGCGTTAGGCTGCCAGTGGTACCTTTTAGATGCCACTGTGGATTCTGCTGCATTGCCAATTCATTAAATGTATAATAATGAAATAGTTTTTAATAAACCTAAGGGACTGTCTAACTTTTTTAAATGCATGTTTGAAACTTTCACAGAATTTATAACTAGCAACCAGTCTTGTTCCTATATTTACATGGCTTTGCACATTACTAAACAGTAGCCACATTCAATCCTATGAGATGCTGCATTACGAGTACTCCATTTCCATAAGGGCAAACCAGTTGTACACAGTCTATTGCATGGTATTGGAGATTGATAGGGCACACTGGATAATCTCCACTACAAATCGACAGACTCGCCTATTTACTATGTTGTGAATAGGACATAGTTTTGGCCACAGCCAGTCATTCTGTGATACAAGCGTGGAAGAAATCACACCCTGGAGAACAGATGCAGTCTAGACAGGGTTCACACAACAAATGAGAGAGAAAGCTGAGACTTAAGGGACTAAGGAAAGGAGGGAGGGGTCAGTATCAAAGGCTTAATGACCAAACAGCTAGTGCATGGAAAAAAATAAAGATTTAAAGAAAGTTCTGCCTGGTCTGTACTCTAAAACCTCAAAAGAACTGGACTGCAATGAGATTGCCAAACATTACTCGGCTCTACTGACCACTTTTATTTCATTGTTTGACTCTGCTGAGGCATATTCTCCAGCAGGAGTGTGTCCCTGCATTCAGCTTTGAGCTTTGAGCTTCTTTCATTTACACATTCAAAAGAAGTTGACAGTTATTTTAGCTGTATATTCAAATTACACACTGATAAGTACTGATATGTAATTACATGGTTAGTTACATTAATTATGCTTACACTGTATTGACAGGTTCAAGTCCATGTAAAAAAAAAAAAAAAAGAGAAAGGCATGGCAAAAATTCCATAAACCAAAACTATACACAAAAGCATTCCTCCAATTCATATTGATAAAATCATAAAAGAATATCCGCTCATCTACTTACAAACACAAATGTCATATAAAAAGTTTAAAATCTGCACTTTCAACAGAATTTGTATGTGTGAGTGAGAAAGTGAGTGAGAAATAATAATAAAAAAAGGGTGGTGCTTTACAACCCCAATTCCAATGAAGTTGGGACGTTGTGTAAAACAAATAAAAACAGAATGTGATGATTTGCAAATCCTTTTCAACCTATATTCAATTGAACACACTACAAAGACAAGATATTTAATGTTCAAACAGATAAACTTTGTTTTTTGCAAATATTCACTCATTTTGAATTTGATGCCTGCAACATGCTCCAAAGAAGTTGGGACAGGGGCAACAAAAGACTGGGAAAGCTGAGGAATCCTCAAAAAACACCTGTTTGGAACATTCCACAGGTGAACAGATTCATTGGAAACAGGTGAGTGTCATGATTGGATATAAAGGGAGCATCCCTGAAAGGCTCAGTCGTACACAAGCAAGGATGGAGCGAGGTTCACCACTTTGTGAACAACTGCGTGAGCAAATAGTCCAACAGTTTAAAAACAATGTTTCTCAATGTGCGATTGCAAGGAATTTAGGGATTTCATCATCTACAGTCCATAATATCATCAAAAGATTCAGAGAATCTGGAGAAATCTCTGCAAGTAAGCGGCAAGGCAGAAAACCAACATTGGATATTACCACATGGGCTCAGGAACACTTCAGAAAACCACTGTCAGTGAACACAGTTCGTCGCTCTGTCTACAAGTGCAAGTTAAAACTCTGCCATGCAAAGCGAAAGCCACATATCAACACCACCCAGAAACACAGCTGGCTTCTCTGGGCCCGAGCTCATCTGAGATGGACTGACGCAAAGTGGAAAAGTGTCCTGTGGTCTGACGAGTCCACATTTCAGATTGTTTTTGGAAATCATGGACGTTGTGTCCTCCGGGCCAAAGAGGAAAAGGACTGTCCGGATTGTTATCAGCGCAAAGTTCAAAAGCCAGCATCTCTGATGGTGTGGGGGGGTGTTAGTGCCCATGGCAGGGGTAACTTGCACATCTGTGAAGGCACCATTAATGCTGAAAGGTACATACAGGTTTTGGAGCAACATATGCTGCCATCAAAGCAGCGTCTTTTTCAGGGACGTCCTGCTTATTTCAGCAAGACAATGCCATGCCACATTCTGCACGTGTTACAACAGCGTGGCTTCGTAGTAAAAGAGTGCGGGTACTAGACTGGCCTGCCTGCAGTCCAGACCCGTCTCCCATTGAAAATGTGTGGCGCATTATGAAGCATAAAATACGACAACGGAGACCCCGGACTGCTGAGCACCTGAAGTTGTACATCAAGCAAGAATGGGAAAGAATTCCACCTTCAAAGCTTCAACAATTAGCGTCCTCAGTTCCCAAACGTTTATTGAGTGTTGTTAAAAGGAAAGGTGATGTAACACAGTGGTAAACACGCCCCTGTCCCAACTTCTTTGGAACGTGTTGCAGGCATCAAATTCAAAATGAGTGAATATTTGCCAGTTATACTGCTGACCAACTAGTTATGGCTCTGTACTTCAGCTTCACCAATCTAATGTTACCATGTGATGCTGAAGACCACACTGCCTGTGTGTGAGTGTGTGTTTACCAGTGGAGAGTAAAACTGGTTTT